>NC_045992.1:4079783-4207283 GCF_010909765.2 Amblyraja radiata | reverse complement strand
TCATACATAAAAAACAAACAAACAATAATAGTGCAGAAAGGTAAAACCAATGCTCCCAAGTCTATCTAGCTCTGAGCTTATTGGGGGCTTGTAGTGTTTGGGTGTAGGGAAGAAGCTGTTCCTGAAGCTTCTTGAAGCCTGATGGCTGCAGGGAAGAAGCTGCTCCTGAACCTTTGTCTTTTCTTTTAGCACTTTGACTCATTTCTAGGAGGCAGGGTGGCCATTGAGAATGAGTGTGGACTCTTGGGCTACCTGCTTTTGAACAGGCATTGAGTCAGCCACCAATTAATGGGGTCCACAAGCACATGGGGAGGAAGAGTGGAGGACAGGTGGTTTTCCATGTGTAGCCCTGGTCACTTGGTGAGTGAAATAACTCTGTACTTATGTTGTAGTATGTACAATAACTTCAGGTAAATATTGGTGTGGAACAGTGAAAAGCACTCATCAGACTAACACTGTCCTGCAAATTGACCAGGGAGGGTTTAAAAAATGCTTTGATAGGAGAAATACACCTTTAATTGTCCAATGTGAGGAATTAAATGTTGGTTTGGAGTTGGAGGCCCACATACTAGGCCAGGCCTTGTAAGGATGGGTTTCATACTTTTTGACCCAAATATTATCTTTTTAACAAAAAATAGTGTTAAAGTAAAAATATATTTTTAACTAAATGTTTTATTTTTAATATTAAAAAAAGAATATTAAATTAAAACAAAGTATATTTCTGAGGTTGTGTGTCTTAAATACCAAGTTTATTTAAATTCTCAAGCTGTAATTGAATGGGATTTAAACTTGTGTCTCTGGATCACCGCTCAACATACCCTGTCAACTTAACCACAATGTCGACGAGGATGTTGCCAGGGCTTGAGGGCCTGATATAAGGGGAGGGATGGGGCAGGCTAGGACTTCATTCCACGGAGCACAGGAGGGTGAGGAGTGATCCTATAGAGGTGTGTACAATCACGAGGGGAATAGATAGGGTGAATGCACACAGTAATTTACTGAAAGAGGCAGAGGACACAGGTTTAAGATGAGTGGGGAAAGATTTAAAAAGGAACCTGAGAGGCAACTTTTTCACACACAGAGTGGTGGGTATATGGATCGAGGGTGGGATTAGTATAGATGGGGCATCTTGCTCAGCATGGCCACTTCAGGCTAAAGGGCCTGTCTCCATGCTGTATGACTCTAACACTGCCTAATTCTTACAGTGGCAATGAACTCACTCACCATCTTATGTTAGGCTTTGAAGAAACTGACTGCTTCAGTAATTTCCAAGCCCAAACAAGATTTACCTTGAGAGAAAATAGTGACTTGGGAGAGATGGGTAAAATTATTTTTAGAACCAGTACACGTGACAATAAACTAAACGGAAACTAAAAAATACTTCTGTCCGTGTTAAATTCCAGTGCAAAATACTTCCGGTGTTTGCAAGCTTTGTGGAGCTCTATTCCTAAGGTATTGTTCCTAATCTGATGTTTAAGAAGGAACTACAGATGCTGGAAAATCGAAGGTAGACAAAAATGCTGGAGAAACTCAGCGGATGAGGCAGCATCTATGGAGCGAAGGAAATAGGCAATGTTTTGGGTTGAGACCATTCTTCAGACTGGAAGTCTGCAGTCTGAAGAAGGGCCTTGACCCGAAACGTTGCCTATTTCCTTCGCTCCATGGATGCTGCCTCACCCGCTGAATTTCTCCAGCATTTTTGTCTACGTTCATAATCTGATAATGACTGTGTACATGGATGTGAAATGTTTAGAGGGATATTGCCAAACATGGGCAAATGGGCAACTTAGTTGGGGCAACTTGGTCAGCATGGTCGAGTTGGGCCTAAAGGCCTATGTAGAGGTATGACTCTATGATTCTGTGACTTGGAAGGAGGCCATTCAGCCCATTTAAGACTATGCCAATCACAAGGCAGCATTCCCATTCATACCATTCCCACTCCCTATTTGCCAGTGCCTCTCAAAAGTGCTGAGTAAAAACTAATGTATTTAGTGCAGCATAGTGGTATAGCTGGTAGATCCACTGCCTTACAACGTCAGTTTCAATCCTGACCCCGAGTTTGCACATTCTCCCTGTGACCACGTGGGATTTCTCTGGGTGTTCCGGTTTCCTCCCACTTCCCACAGACAAATGGGTTTACAGGTGTGTTGGCCTCTGTAAATGTCCCCTGGTGTGCAAGGAGTGGATGTGCAAGTGGGTTAACATCGCACGAGTGTGAACAGGCGACCAATGGTGGGCCAAAGGGCGCTATACCTTGCTGGACCTCTGACACTCTTTAATTAAATGTTTAATACAGCAATTTTCTGTGCTGATTTACAGTAAGCATTAACATGTGCAAGTCAACATGAATGAAAATTTTACTCCAGGAAAGCGCTCAGTTTGATAAGCTTTCTTGGATCGAGTTTTATGGAAGTAGGCGGAATATTATATCTCAGGTCTTTGTGTCCCAGGTACAGGAAAAGATTCATTGGATTTCCCCCCGCCCGCAATGGGGACACAGCAGACTGTGCACAAAGATGTTGCCTCATGTTGACTTGATGGACATCACATCAGCTGAAGGCAGAAGCTTCAGGTAAGAGAACATTGAAGTCATTATCAATGGCAAATCCTGAGGGAATATGGTGGTCATATGGTGTAGGAAGGTTTAAACTGAAGATAGACGCACAAATCTGGAGTAACTCAGCGGGTCAGGCAGCATCTCTGGAGACAAGGAATGGGTGACGTTTCGGGTCGAAACCCTTCTTCATCTATTTGAGCCTATCTTTGGTGGTCATATGATGTTGTGCATCTTGGACAGAACATCAGTCCTAATCTTTCTGAATGGCGAATGGACAAGGGGTTCGTGTTCGTTAATTGTTTGCATTGGCAGGACTGGAAATAGAGAATGATTGACATGTGAATCTAAAGCACACTTTGTCTTCCGATTTGTTAACCCTATTGACACTGTGGCAGATTGGTGATTGAGCTTATTGGTAAAGGATGAGGTCGATGGACATTTTCATTGTCGTGTGATTATGTGGCAGCTTCAATTAGATGTAGAATTCCATCGACAAGTTTGATTTGCTTTCTGATTTGATTTCACCGTAATGAAAAATTACAGAAATATAATGACTTTTTTCCCTGAAGCAAAGTACATACGGAAAAACATTGACCCATGGAGAACATGCTAAATTTGTGAAGATTCTTGAGTTGCAAACCGTTTGTGTACTGTACTGAAACACTGGCACTGTTGATGGTTACATTTTTAGTATTTGTGGCCAGCTGTCTTGGTTACTCACTGCTGACATCCATCTGATTTAAAATGACATGCAGAAAGTTGCCTCTGGTCTGTAACTTTTTAAGCCAGCTCCTGGAAATGGTCTCGGATTTCTTGCCTGAGTGTGGTTCCGCTCGCTTCAGACTGGATTACACAGCAGTGTGCTGATGAGAAACTAAGGCCACGTCACCTCACTCTCACTGTGCTCACCCTGACCCAGTTACAGAATGATTTAACTTGGCTCCAAGATGGCGCTGGGCATGTGGCCACTCTTGTGTATTGCCTCGGTGTAATCTGCCATTCTAATGGGGCTGTCCCACTGTACGAGCATCTTCTTCTTCTTGTGTATGGCGTGCACATCCTAAAGTTGTAGGACAACTTGTTCTATTTGATCTTATTTGATTGTGCACGCCGGGTTGATTACATTCGTTGAAACAGGGCGGACCACATGAAGGTTGCAATCTCCCACCCCACTGTACGAGGTAATTCAAGAGTTCTCCCGAGTTTCCCCTGATTTGAACTCGGAGAATTACGGTAATGGCCGCTCGTAGGTACTCGGGGCTCTCGTGGACATTTTTCAACATGTTGAAAAATCTTCACGAGTCTTCCCGAGCTTACCTGCCGTTAGCGTTACGAGCCACTAAGAGACGTCCCGAGCTCCGACGTACCCGCAACGTACATTCTACGTGCATACCACGAGTTTGATTTTTTTTTTAAACTCGGGAGAGCTCTTGAATTAGCTCGTACAGTGGGACAGCCCCTTTACACTACAAACATTGGACTCGGATAAGATTGTGCTACTGTATAATAACATTGAACTGAATTAGATAGGAAAGTTTTAGAGGAATACGGGACAAACGTGGGTAAAAGAGACTCGCTCAGATGGGTTATCTCAGCCAACAAGTATGAATTGGGCTGAAGGACCTGTTTCTCTGCCGGTATGAATCTATGAATTCGAAGCAAATATGTACATTCGACAATACAGTACCATTGAACCATTTTAGTATTTTATTTGAAAGCACAGCTAATTTGCACCATTTACAACCATTTCACACAAAATGTAGTTGAGGCAGGGACTATCCCAATGATTAAGAAATCGTTAAGCAGGTGCATGGATAGGACAGGTTGAGAGGGATACGGGCCAAACGCAGGCAGGTGGGTCTAGTGTAGATGGGACATATTGGCTGGTGTAGTGGGCAAGTTGGACCTGTTTCCATATTGTATCACTCTATGGCTCTATAACCCTAAAAAGTCTGTTTTATAGGCAATGAATTGTCATCTCTGTTAAGGGCCTGTCCCACTTTCACAACCTAATTCACGACCTCTGCCGAGTTTGCCCTTGACTCATACTCGCAGCATGGTCGTCACAAGTATGTAGGAGGTCGTAGGTAGGTCGTAGCAGGCCGTGATGCTAATCAAGTCGTCAAGTCAAGTTTTATTCGTCACTTGCACATAGTCGTAGCAACTCGTGGCATCAAGTAGGTCGGGGCATTTTTTCTAGCCTGATGAAAAATGTCCACGAGTAAAAAAGGTTGTGAATTATGTCGTGAAAATGGGACAGGCCCTTAAGTAAGTGACCCTGTTCCAAAACTGACAAATAATTTCTGTATTTCCTATTATTTATTTTTTTTGCTGATATTATACTGCCAACTCTAATAAAATCCATCTACTGCTAAAGAAAAAATCTAGTTGCTGCAGGAGCCTTGCTCAACATCTCCCTTGCTGTTTCGTGAGTTTGGGGTCCGTGAAAAGGTGTTGTTAAAAATCCTTCTTACATTATGTTAAGTCATATTTTCAGGAGCAATTTGAGCTCATCCAAGTGAGAAAATGTATTAAGTATCAAATAGGTCTAGGTATTCCAGCAAAGGGAGGTGGGATCCCTTTGAAGAAATGACTGGTCAAGGGTTAATGCTACTTAGAGATTTGCCATGAGTTCTCCATCATTACATCAAAAGTAGTTCTTCTGACTGACAGTCTGTCTGGTATAATGTGATGGGAGAGAAAAAATGTGTCACACTACCATGTGTCAGAAGTTGTATTCTTGTGATGATGGTGATCATTCTAATAGTCCCCCGTGGTGTGAACTTCCTACACTTCTGCCGAATCTACATCTGCAGCTGCAAGTCATGTTTAGTATTTTCAACAACTATGAACCAAGTACTGTTAATGCATCCCCATTTGTTGCTCAGTGAAGCTGCTTACAATTATGTCAAAGCAGCTTAAGTTTAAATTCTATACTCATTAAAAGTTCTATCTGGGTTTTCTATGTCATTTCTCAGGGCTGTTCTGGTTGAAACCTTGTGCAGGAAGGAACTGCAGATGCTGGTTTAAACCAAAGATAGACACAAAACCCTGGAGTAACTCAACGGTTTAGACCAGTGGTTCCCAACGTGGGGTGTACGCCCCACAGGGGGGCAATTTGATTTTTAAGGGGGGCATCAGGTAAACATATGTAGTTTATGTTTCAGATGTTATTTTGAGTAAATTCCATTTTCTGAGAATTATTTCTTTGTCTGCTCGTGCTAAAATATGGGGGGGGGCATCAGGATTTTAGAGGTGATTAGGTGGGGCATGGCCAAAAAAAGGTTGGGAACCACTGGTTTAGACAGTATCCTCTGACCTGCTGAGTTACTCCAGCTTTTTGCGTCTTTCTTCTCAGTGAGACGGCACTTTGCCTCCCTTTTTCCTGACTTCTGGCAAATCCGTGAAAGAATTCTATGGAATTCTGATCCCCAAAGCTTCGGGAAGAATGTGAAGGTGTAGAACGGGGTGAAGAAGGGATTTATTGGGATGGGAAACTAATAAAACGGCTGGTGCTGGAGATGAAACAGAAATAGAAATGCCGGAAGAACTCGGCTTGTAAAGCAGCAACTGCGGAAATGAACCGGTTGGCATTACAGGTCGTAGACCCTTGAATACAGGAAAATGGTACTATCTTGGGTCAACTTGGTCAGCATAGATGAGTTGGGCATAAGGGTCTGTTTCTGTGCTGTTTACTTTATGGAAGGAACAAGGGGTAAAGTTTCAAGGAGGCATGCAGCGCATATGTTTTACATAGAGGTTGGTGAGTGCCTGGAATGTGCTGCCTGAGGTGGTAGTGAAAAGGTTAAATGCTTTTAAATATATAAAAGATATAATATGGAATCCTGGACTAGGTTATGGCTTATATTTCGTCTCAAGCAGGCCTTTTCCAGTGGATTGATAAGAGAGAGAGACAAGCCCGGGCTTGCCTCGGGTAGCTGTGTTTTGAGACAATGACCGATGCCTCTGAAATGTGTCTACCAATTGACAAGAGACAAGCTCAGATGCATCCTGTGGTTAAGTGTATTGACTGTATCTCTGACCATGACTAACATCTTTGGAATGTGACTAGGTGACAAACACACAGTGTAAAATATCATGCAATTCTTTGTTCATTCGAATGATGGCACGGGGGATGTCAAGTGTCTGTGTTGCTTACTTGACTGGTGCATCCCCATCACTTCCTGGCCGATGATCAGTAAAGCTAGGGTTGGTCTAACTAACGTTTTTGTGAGTTGTCTGTTTATTAAGTAGTGAATCTTATCAGTAGGTAGACAAAATTGCTGGAGAAACTCAGTAGGTACAGCAGCATCTATGGAGCGAAGGAAATAGGCAACGTTTCGGGCCGAAACCCAAAATGTTGACTATTTCCTTCGCTCCATAGATGCTCCCGTACCCGCTGGGTTTCTCCAGCAATTTTGTCTACCTTCGATTTTCCAGCATCTGCAGTTCCATCTTGAACACAGAATCTTATCAGTAGTTGAGGCCGATATGATAGTGGCATTTAAGGGACTTTTGGATAGGCACATGGATATACAAGGAATGGAGGGATGTGGAGTATGTGCAGGGAGATTACATTTGGTTTGCACCATATTCAGCACAGAAGTTGTGGGCCGAAGGGCCTGTTCCTATGCTGTGTGTGTGTGTGTGTGTGTGTGTGTGTGTGTGCACGCCCGCAGGTGGTAAGCTTTCTTTGATTTGGCTAAACCACCATTTCCAGTAGTCAGACAGGAGGAATGATCCACAGAACTGAAAACCCTGGGCTGTCTACAGACAGGACACCTTCATTCTACTCTATAGTCACTTATTAGGCCTGCCACAAGCTGACAAAACTCAGTCCAATCTGATGAACCTTACCAATTCTCATTTTTCCATGGGAGCCATGTGATGTTCTGGAAGGGACAGCAGGCAATGATTAAGGCAATGTGTCAGGCTTTAGATATTTTGTTTATGGCATGAAATGGTTATGCGATCCTGGCATTTTTTGGACAAGGACATGAAATTATCATGAAGACATTTTGAGAAAATATCCATCCAACTCATAACCTTGAAATGGTGCAGCACATTGATGCCATTCAGCACTTCAGATCTGTGCTGGTACGGTTACTGTGTAGGAAAGAACTGCAGATGCTGGTTTAAATTGAAGAAGGGTCTCGACCCGAAACATCACTCATTCCTTCTCTCCAGAGATGCTGCCTGTCCCGCTGAGTTACCGCAGCTTTTTGTGATCTACCTTCTGGTACGGTTACTCTTCTTCATCCGTCTGGTCCCACTCTCTTCCCTTTATCATTCCAGTCACTGCCCTGGGTAAACAACTCATTCCTGCCTAATCCTGCTTAAAGGATGATGACTACAAAACACAGGATTTTAGACGTACAGCCAGAGAGATGTCTTGACGTGAGGTTGGCTGATGTGACAGCACTATTGTGAAGCTTTGGCAGGTAGGAAGCCTTGTAAGGAAAATATTTGTTGAAGACACTGTAACATTGCAGGGAAGACTTTGCATGCAGTAAATGTGGGATCCAGGATTTGGATTTGTCTATGAGAGACAAGTTTACAGCTTTGTGGCACTGAGGAACAGAATCTTCATTTTCTATCCCACTTTCATTCTGGGCACGGGGTTCGTGGGTTTATGTGACTGACTGTCTGACTGCACTGGAAATGGTGACTTAGCCAAATCAAAGAACTATTACCACACACACATATATACTGTACACAACACCGTCTATGCTTTACTTACCCCAAGTAATATGGGAGATCGTGGTTTGACTGAATCATAAGATGCCAGATCTACTGGTCATTTTAACCTTGGCTGCAATGTGGAGTGATGGATGGTGCTTTAATGCAGTCATTTGATGTGTTACATGAGGTGGGGGCAGTTGTTGCAAAGGCTTTGCCTGCATCTGATCCTCCAGCAGATAATCATGGTTTGTCAAAAATGTGTTTGCCTGAATGTGGCCAGAGTAATCACACTAACATCTGCACCTCCTTGAAATGAATGTTCTTGGTGTGATTAACCTTGCAGTCCTTAGACCCCCAGTTATTGCATAGCAAACCCAAGTCTATGGGCAATGTTGATCCTAGCTTTCGTTGGGAGAGTGCTGGCCTCATTGTTGGCATGGTACAACACCCACTCTTGTGTGTTACATGTGGCTGCAACTTTTACCTGAAGATGGCCACCCTTCTCCATATTAGTGTATTGGTTAGTAGGTTAAAAATTGAGTTCCAATCCCACCATAGCAACACGGGACTTGAAATTCTTAATTAAATTGGAATACAAAGCCACATTGGTCAATTTGACCGAGAAACAATCCAAGTGTTGTCAACCTGATTCACTGATGTTCCATAGGAAAGAGAATCGTGTGGTGGCATGTATGAGAGTCCAGACATCCAGTAACCTGGTTACCACATGCCTTCTGAAATGGGCAAGCAAGCAACTTGCTTCAAGGGTCAATTAAAGATGGGTAATGATACTGCACCCTACAAATGAATCAAAGCTCTGTAATTACATGGAATTATAAAAAAAACTATTTTATAAAGGCAGGAAATAACATGTTGTTGTCAGTTCAGTCAGATTTTCCATTTCTAATAAACTGAGTAATAACCTTAGTTAAAGTGGTTGTTCATTAGTTGGAAGATGTCTCAATATGTGCTCTGCTTCCGATTAATGCATTTAATTATTTGGGAGGAAATCTATTGAAAATCTTTACCTTTTGAACTTTTCTATATTTTTTTTCGATGGAGAGATGGACTGGATCCATTCGCGTTCCCAGTGCACACTTCTGAGAAAAGGAACAATTGAAAATACTTTTTAATCCTGTGTTGGCGACTTGATATTCAATGAGTCGACAGGTGAAATTGCAAAGAACTCACAACATTCTTCCTTTAGGACACAAATACAACAGTTTTAATCTGAGAAAAATACAAAATGAAACCATGTACAATATATGTACAAACTCTTTTTTGTACAAGACAAAATATTATCACCAGATATCAGATATGACAGCTAGATCACTCATGTCTGAGCAGCGTCATATTATTCTTCTCTAATTTCCAAGCGAAAGGAAACTCGTTAAAAATAGAATTGCAAACCAAAAATAAAAATTAAGAGGGAGGCAGGAGTCCTTGCTATGATTCTCCATCCTCATGGCAAGGCTGTTGGGAGCAATTGAGCAAACGGAGTGACAGGGAGTCCAGGAACGAAATATAAAGAAGGAAAGTTGTACAAATGCAAAACCTAAAACATGCCAAATAATGATGAAAATGCATATTTTTATCGGTAAGAGCCGTAAAGTTAGCTTTCACTTGTTGGCGGATTTTAATCCACTTAATTCCCAAGCTGCGAAAGCATGAAAGTCAAACTTGAATGGCAGATGCTGAAGATTAAAACAGGTTAGCAAGTATTCCTTATTAATAACCCAATCGGTAGTATTATATTTTATTCACAATTGCTCCACCCTACTGCCTACAAAATGAAACAACAATGTAACCACAATTCAAAATTCACTCCAGAGCAAGGTGTTATCTGGTTGCAGCGTGGAAGTGTTCAGTGTTACGGCCACTGAACAATGAAGCTGAGAGAAGTTTTAGCTGAAGACAGTCTAACCTTGTAGGATTGTCACAGTAAAGTGTGAGTGCAAAGAATAAGAGTGCTTGCGGTATATCTCTTCCCATCCTGGTGCTGTGAGTTTGCATTAAGCCTAGGCCGGCTGTCTTCTTGTGGTGGCTATTGGATCGATGAGTGGTGAGGGGGACCAGTGGGTGTCAACACATTGAGCTCTTCAGGTCAGTAAGTGTGGCTTGGGAACTCTGAACTAGGTTAAGGTGCGGTGCAAGCTTGCTTTAGTTAATCAACTTTGCAATGTTTTCTACTTCATCGAATGAACATTAATGTTGCTTTACCTTCCACAAAGTGCAATCTACTTTACTATGATGTGTATTAACCAATTCGTGGTCTTAAACTTCCCATTTCAAAAACAATTTAAAAGCAGAAATCAAATGGGTGATGATTTACAGAAAAGTAGCACAGGGCTTGATCTGTTCCACAGGAGGCCATACGGTCAAGCACTTTCGTAACTTAACGAAACAGAACACTTCAGAGAAGGAAAGCTGAATAAGGGGCAGTGACATATTGTTGAATAGATTTTAACACAGGATTTGCTCTATGCTCTACCTGAACACAGGACAGATAACAACTTACGTTCTTGAAAGCGCTCACATGCTAGTCATCAGGCCACAATGGAAGCCTCGCTGATGGAAGTATACTGGTTTTATTATTTTGTTTTATTGAGGGATTGCGTACATTTGCCTAATAATTTTTCTCGTGACCTTCATCCTCCAAATGGAAACTAAATCCGAGTCTGGTCACAAAAAATAAATGAGAGATAAAGTAGGAAACGACAACGTTTTTGCATTATAAAATAAAGACTTTCTAATTATAACTGGCCATAATATTCAGTCTGCATCGATTGTCTTCAAGTTATCAGTGACACCATTCAATAAATCCTTGTGTTTCCATGCTGGAGAAGCAGATAGTTTTCAAGGGCAGATAGTTGCTGCTTCTTGGTGGAATAACATGTATGGTCCTTCAAATGCTGTAAAGGCAAGGCCCGTGGAGTGTCAAAACCAGCATCCGTTTAAAAGTGCTTCACTCTCAGTTTAGAGTTTGTACAGGTATCAACATTCATCTTCTACCTCTCTGATGGGTGGAATCAAACTGCTGGTGGATTTGTACTGATTGATTTGATTAGCCATGTGACCGCTCAGTGGTTTTATCTGAATGTTCCTGGGAAAGGCGTTATCAGTTTCATCTGTAAACCATTTCTTTTCTGTAAGGGGAGCGAGTTGCCATGGACGAGCGAGGGAACGTGGGGGAGAAAGAGAGAGAAACAATATGGTTAGTCTTGTGGGCTGGGGGGGAGAAATGTGTTAACACCGTTACACATTTGACAGATTGTAAAATTGGAATTCATGACAAGTTCCCTCCTCCACTGTGATCCTGACTGATTAAGTGGTTTAAATTATTCCCTGTGACAGAATGATAAAGTTACAATCTGTTCTGACATGATCCAGAGGTTGCCAACATTCTGCAGTGTCCATCTACATTCATCTTCACGTCAGATAGACATTTTTTTGGTTGCTGTAATTCAATGGAACTTTTAAAGTAATCAAAAGACCTGAATTATTGATGGGGTTTTTATGTGCAGAGTTCCCAGTGGACTGGAGCTGGAAAGAGAGAGGAAAAACTGTGCTTTCCTTCAGACTCTGATGGCAGCCTCCCCTAAACTGGTTCAATTGCTATGAAACTCTCAGCTTACGGCACAAAGGTATCGTAAATGTAAAATAAAATCAAAACAACGACTGACTACATTCTGACATGACAACATTTGTAAAAACCAATAACAATATGATGTCTTGTTTGATATAGTGAGATTGTTGAGTTTTACTGGTGTTATTTCTCTGTCTCATTTTACCTGCTGCCTTTACAAGCCCTACCCTGGAAGGCCTGGGGAAAGGGTTGGGTTCAGAAACTTGTGCAAAGTTTGCCTTCCTCACCAGTTAGTGGAATTCAACTCTTGCTGAGTTGGCAATGGTCATAAGTTCAAAAGTGATAGGACCAGAATTAGGCCATTCACCCCCATCAAGTCTACTAAGCCATTCAATCGTGGCTGGTCCATCTCTCCCTCCGAACCTCATTCTCCTGCCTTCTCCCCATAACCCCTGACACCTGTACTAATCAAGAATCTATCTATATCTCAGATTCAGATCCAGATTCAACTTTAATTGTCATTGTGCAGTGTACAGTACAGAGACAACGAAATGCAGTTAGCATCTCCCTGGAAGAGCGACATAGGATATGAGCAATAAATACATCTATTTACATGCATACAGTCATAGTGTTTTTCCTGGTGGGAGGAGTGTCCGGGGGGGGGGGGGGGGGTGATTGGCAGTCACCGAGGTACAGTGTTGAGTAGTGTAACAGCCGCAGGGAAGAAGCTGTTCCTGGACCTGCTGGTCCGGCAACGGAGAGACCTGTAGCGCCTCCCGGATGGTAGGAGGGTAAACAGTCTATGGTTGGGGTGAGAGCAGTCCTTTCTGCCTTAAATATATCTATTGACTTGGCCTCCACAGCCTTCTTTGGCATTGTATGGGAAGATTATAGAACCTCCTCAGGTCTCTGTCAGCTCGCATTCTTCCTTGCTCCTGGGTGGAATGTTGTGCCTTTCTGCGGTGTTCTACTCACTGTGATAGTTCACAAGCAAACTGCTTGTGGATTTCACTCAGTGAGGCAAACAAGCTGGAATGACTCAAGGATTTGAACTCATGACTTACTGGATAGCTATTCGATCTTGGGAGCACAGCATTTTAATTTATCCAAAATGCATTTGGATTATGTGCAGGCAGATAAGAGTAGGTCCTACCTGACCTCCCGGTGGCTCAGCACTTCAACTCCCCCTCCCATTCCCAATCCGACCTCTCTGTCCTGGGTCTCCTCCATTGCCAGAGTGAGCAACAGCGGAAATTGGAGGAACAGCACCTCATATTCCGTCTGGGGACCTTGCATCCTTATGGCATTAACATTGAATTCTCCCAATTTGGCTAGCCCTTGCTGTCTCCTCCCCTTCCTTAACCCTCTAGCTGTCTCCTCCCACCCTCCCATCCGCCCGCCCTCGGGCTCCTCCTCCTCCTCCCCTTTTCCTTCCTTCCCCCCCCCCCCCCCCACCCCCCATCAGTCTGAAGAAGGGTTTCGGCCCGAAACGTCGCCTATTTTCTTCGCTCCATAGATGCTGCTGCACCCGCTGAGTTTCCCCAGCAATTTTGTGTACCTTCGATATTCCAGCATCTGCAGTTCCCTTTTGAACACTAGGTCTTGGCATCCTGCTTGGCACAGACATTGTGGGCTGAAGGGCCTGGTCCTCTGCTGTACAGTTCTATGTTCCAAGTCTCTCGCTTAAATGTTTGACTCTATGACTCTCATTGTAGAATGCTGTGCCCGTTGGACACTTGTTGACTAATAATTCATTGGATTGTTTAAAATTAAAAGAAGTACAGATCTGATTTTTGTTTTAAAAAGCAGAAAACACTTGAAACACTCAGATGGTCAGGCAGCGTCTTTGGAGAGAAAAACAGAGTTAAGGCAGGAGTTGCTTCATCAGAACAGTCCCTGATGTTAAGCCCTAACTGTAATCCATCAAATGAAGCAGGAACCTGAAGAATGTAATTAAAAAGGAACTGCAGATGCTGGTTTATACCAAAGATAGACACAAAATGCTGAAGTAATTCAGCGAATTGGGAAGCATCTCTGGGGCACATGGATAGGTGATATTTCATGGAAACATAGAAACATAGAAAATAGGTGCAGGAGTAGGCCATTCGGCCCTTCGAGCCTGCACCACCATTCAATATGATCATGGCTGACCATCCAACTCAGTATCCTGTACCTGCCTTCTCTCCATACCCCCTGATCCCTTTAGCCACAAGGGCCACATCTAACTCCCTCTTAAGTATAGCCAATGAACTGGCCTCAACTACCTTCTGTGGCAGAGAATTCCAGAGATTCACCACTCTCTGTGTGAAAAATGTTTTTCTCATCTCGGTCCTAAAAGATGTCCCCCTTATCCTTAAAATGGGTTATCCCTAACCCATTTCGAACCGAAATGTCACTAAGTTACAGAGAAAGGTTGAATAAGTTAGGTCTTTATTCTCTGGAGCGCAGAAGGTTAAGGGGGGACTTGATAGAGGTCTTTAAAATGATGAGAGGGATAGACAGAGTTGATGTGGATCAGCTTTTCCCTTTGAGAATAGGGAAGATTCAAACAAGAGGACATGACTTCAGAATTAAGGGACAGAAGTTTAGGGGTAACATGAGGGGGAACTTCTTTACTCAGAGAGTGGTAGCGGTGTGGAATGAGCTTCCAGTGGAAGTGGTGGAGGCAGGTTCGTTGGTATCATTTAAAAATAAATTGGATAGGCATATGGATGAGAAGGGAATGGAGGGTTATGGTATGAGTGCAGGCAGGTGGGACTAAAGGAAAATAATTGTTTGGCACGGACTTGTAGGGCCGAGATGGCCTGTTTCCGTGCTGTAATTGTTATATGGTTATATGGTTATATCCTTGTTTTCCGCTGATTTATTCCAGCATTTTGTGTCTACCTCAGGCACTAGAAGAATATTGGGCCTATATATAGGCCATTGACCTAATTGGAATATTAAAATCTTTGCAGGCGGAAGCGGATTTAGCTTACACCTACTCCATTCTCATTGTTTCCCTGTGGTAACCGACCACAATTGAGCTTGACAAAAAGAGATATTGTTCCATTGTGTGCAGTCTCGAATACATCTAAGTGTATTGCTTCAGAAAAAAATAAATCTTGCTAGAGCTAAATCCATCTCTTTAAAAATAGTTTCCTACCAAATCATTCCTGTAAAACGAGAAGTTTGAAGCCTAACATGTGAATGAAACCATTTCTAACCAGTGCTGGCACATTCATTTCATGCACCTTATCCATGAGCAGACAGTTGAATGATCACATTCTACCACTCGGGTCGTGAAATAAAACAATTATCTATTATGGTTTTATGAATCTAAAACATCTCAAACGTTGGAAAGCCTCGGTGTATAGAGCCATGACATTATTCTTCTGGACTTGG
The DNA here is from genome assembly GCF_010909765.2 of Amblyraja radiata. Classification (NCBI taxonomy): domain Eukaryota; kingdom Metazoa; phylum Chordata; class Chondrichthyes; order Rajiformes; family Rajidae; genus Amblyraja; species Amblyraja radiata. The sequence goes on along the minus strand of NC_045992.1, from coordinate 4,192,074 downwards.
AGCCGGAGGCAGCCTGTTTGGTTCCACAGGGTGTCAGTGATCAATGAGGGTATTGATAATCTGCCAATAGTCACTAGTAGATTTCACCAATACTTTCTCCCTTCTACATGTCCTGAGATAAATGTTGAGCCTTGGGGGAGGTGTGCAGAACCCAGTAACAAATTTGTTGTCAAATGTCTTTGTCATTTATAAATTATCAGACTCTCAGGAATTGGAATAGGTTAACCTTCATAAGATCAGAACATTGAGGAGCATGTTGATATATTTAAAATGCCTCAAGATAAGGGTGATTTAGATGCAGGTTTTGTCTCAGGTTAGAGGTTAACCACCCCCCCCTCCCCCCAACAACCCTTCCCTATACACAAGGACTGCACACGCTCCAAATGCACATGTATGGACACACATACACACTTACCCACACCCTATACTAAACCTGTACACACAAACATGCGCACACACACTTGTTTGAAAATATCTGCAGATGTTGCAAATAATGCAGAGATATGTGTAAAGAGTTGTGGACTCAGCCCAGTCACACAGCCCTCCCCACCATCAAAAGCATCTCAATGAGTGTTTCCTCAAGAAAGTCCCATCTATCCTCAAGAATCCCGACCATCGAGGCATGTCCTCTTCTCACTGTTACTATTGGGCAGTAGATACAGAAGCCTGAAGTCACAGACCACTAATTTCAGGAACATCTAGTTTCCTACAACAAAGGTCGGTACAAAATGCTGGAGTAACTCAGCGGGACAGGCAGCACCTCTGGATAGAAGGAATGGGTGACGCTTCGAGTCGAGACGGTGCCTGTCCCATTGAGTTACTCCAGCATTTTGTGTCTATCTTTGGTGTAAACCTGCATCTGCAGTTCCTTCCTGAACAAACCACCCCTGAGTCATGGTGGAATTGACTAGCATGTTAAATTATGCTCCTCAAGCAAATATATTTGGTCAGCGGCCTACACACTTTTGAGAACCTGTATGTTGTAAACAAAATCCAAGGTTGAATTCATAAAATAAATTGAGTATTAAAAAAAATCTTGACTTCAGGGTTTTGATGTTGGCTGTTAAACAGTAAACTGTGATGATGTCAAGGACTGCTTGTATTGTACTGGGGGACTGAGGTGTGATATCAGGGAGCGAGCGGGCCTCAGTGGAGCTTGGCCTCTTACTGCAAGCGATGAATGGCTGCTGGGGCAACAGCGCTGTTCCCTGAAGCTGAATCATTCTGTGTTCACAACTATGTGGGAATATTTTCCAAAGATTCCATGCTTGCACAGCAAGAAACACAATATAAATAGAATGAATGTTTAGGAGAACGCTTATTTTATTGATGTTATTCTAGATTGATAAACTCTTATCAATAAAAGATTATTACCGTGCCCTTAATAACTGGGGAGTTACTTTAGCATGTAAAGTTCTGGCTGCATATACTCTTCAATTACACATACAGTGAACCCTCCGAAATACGGATGTCTGTATAACGCATAAACACAAAATGCTGGAGTAACTCAGCGGGACAGGCAGCATCTATGGAGAGAAGGAACGGTGGCATTTCGGGTCGAGACCCTTCTTCAGACTGAATATAATGGATATTGTTTGTAGTGGACTTCTTGATTAGTACAGGTGTCATGGGTTATGGGGAGAAGGCAGGAGAATGTGTTTGGAAGGGAGAGAAACATCAGCCATGATTGAACGGCGGAATAGATTTGATGAGGCGAATGGCCTTATTCTGCTCCTAGAACTATGATGGTAGATCAGACATGACTGCTTCTTTAACTCGGTCCCTATTCCACAGATGCTGCCTGACCCGCTGAGTGTTTCCCCCATTTTCTGTATTTATTTCGGATCGTCACCATCTACAGGAGAGGCAAGAGTGAGCATCAGAAACCTGACTGGTTCACAGAGCCAGATTATGTCACATTATTTCATACGGATAACTCAGTTCAGTTTAGTTTATAGTCACGTGTAGCGAGCTACAGTGAAAAGCTTTTGTCGCGTGCTATCCAGTCAGCGGAAAGACAATACATGATTACAATTTTGCTTGTGCAGTTTGCACCCCAGAGGTATGAACATTGACTTCTCTAATTTGAGATAGTCCCCACTTTCTCCTCCCCTTCTCAACTCTCCCTCAGCCCACTGGCTCCTCCTTTTCCTTTCTTCTTCCCACCCCCCCACCCTCACAACAGTCTGAAGAAGGGTTTCGACCCGAAACGTTGCCTATTTCCTTTGCTCCATAGATGCTGCCTCACCTGCTGAGTTTCCCCAGCATTTTTGTCTACCACATGATTACAATCGAGCCATTTAGAATGCATAGATACATGTGAAGGGAATAATGTTTAGTGCAAGGTAAAGCCAGTAATGTCTGATCAAAGATAGTCCGAGGGTCACCAATGATGTACAGTTTTGGTCTCCTAATCTGAGAAAAGACATTCTTGCCATAGAGGGAGTACAGAGAAGGTTCACCAGACTGATTCCTGGGATGTCAGGACTTTCATATGAAGAAATACTGGATAGACTCGGCTTGTACTCGCTAGAATTTAGAAGACTGAGGGGGGATCTTATAGAAACTTACAAAATTCTTAAGGGGTTGGACAGGCTAGATGCAGGAAGATTGTTCCCGATGTCAGGGAAGTCCTGAACAAGGGGTCACAGTTTAAGGATAAGGGGGAAATCTTTTAGGACAGAGATGAGAAAAACATTTTTCACACAGTTGAATCTCTGGAATTCTCTGCCACAGAAGGTAGTTGAGGCCAGTTAATTGGCTATATTTAAGAGGGAGTTAGATGTGGCCCTTGTGGCTAAAGGGATCAGGGGGTATGGAGAGAAGGCAGGTACAGGATACTGTTGGATGATCAGCCATGATCATATTGGATGGCGGTGCAGGCTCGAACGGCCGAATGGCCTACTCCTGCACCTACTTTCTATGTTTGATAGTAGTTCAGGACTGCTCAATGGATGAAAGGCAATGAGGTTAGTTTGGAGGGAGTTCCATTAGAGGAGCCCCCATGGTTCTGTTGCATCATATTTCTGTATGTCATGGCTTTTGGATTTTACCAGAGCATCAGTTATAACAGGGGAAAAATAAGCCAACTTCCAGGCCTCAGTAATCAAGCAGAAAATTATAAGCAGATCAAAGAATCCCACAGGGCTCTTAAATAACCCTAAGTTTGATAATTTTACAGCAAATCATCTAATGTTTTTGTTTCTTCGAACCGTAGCCTTTCACACAAGATGACAGAGTAGAAACTAGCAGGAAATGATTTAAGAGAGGGATTGTTATTTTTTTGCCATAAACAGCTGTGACAGCAACAATCCCATTGCATTTCTTCCTATCAAAGCAGGGAACTATCTGGAGATGATAAGGGCTCCTTTTATTTTACAAAATGTTCTGAATGTTTAACATAATAGTCCCTATGCTGCACATTATCTAAAATATAATTTTGGACAGATCTCCAAACTGGTTGATTTTATAACTTTTTGTTTAATTACATTTTGTGTAAAACTCATTTGTGAAGGTTACAAAAGCCAAAAACCTGTTTTATGACATGGTAGATTATATATTTTCTCTACGCTTATTAACCTGATGTTAAGGATTGTAGATTCAAGGATTGCTCTTTTGGTACCTATGTTTCATTCCAAAACACAAAATGTTGGAGTATCTCAGCAGGTCAGGCAGTATCTGCGGAAGGAATAGATAGGCAATGTTTGGGTCAGGGCCAAATATCTTCTCTCCATTCCCTCCACAGATGCTGCCTGATCTGCTGAGATACTCTAGCACTTTGTGCTTTGCTAAACAACATCTGCAGTTCCTTGTATCTTCATATTATTTTCCATTCAAGATTACCGGTATAACAAAGGGCTAAGGATGCCAGACATTGGCATGAAACTTGTTTTGAGATAACAGAGTTTCTCAGACGATGCTTTCCTATCATCCTGCTCAACAAGAGTGCCTAAGTAATGGTTTCTAACATTGTGGAGGCCAAGTCAATGGATTTCTTTTAAGGTGTGGATTGAGAGTACTGAGAGTCTTGACTAGTAAGGATGTCAGGGGTTAAGGGGCAAAGGCAGGAGAATGGGATTGAGAGGGGAAGATAGATTGGCCATGATTGAATAGCGGAGTAAACTTGATGGGCCGAATGGCCTAATTCTGCTCCTAGAACATATGAACACATTCTCCGACCCTAACTCATAACATAAATAATAGGATCTATTTAGAAATAAATCTTTCCTGAACCGTACATTTGGATTAATTGTTTAAGAAGTTATCTGTCCCATTTCAAGTAGAATGCTAGAGGTTTTTGGAAGAAGACACAAGGAACTGCAAATGCTGGAATCTTTAGCAAAAACAAAGTGCAGGAATAACTCAGTGGGTCAGGCAGCATCTGTGGAGGGAATGGGCAGACAATGTTTCTGGTTGGGACCCTTCTTCAGACTGATGGAGTAGAAGGGGGGGGGGGGGAAGCTGGAAAAGAGAATTTGGGGTGGGGATAAGGTTGGCAAGCGATAGGTGGATACAGGTGATAGTGGCAAATGGGTGGAGATATTGACAAAAGTAGATGTGGAAAGGAATCAATACGGTGTCAGATAAGGAAAGAAGAAGAGAAAATTGTAAAGCCAATGGGGGGGAGACGGGTTGAAGGGGACATGGGGGGAATAAAAGGATAATATTGGATAGACGTTTTAAGGTCAATACTGCCATGATATTCCCACATCCAATATCATTGGTGGAACCATCCCAATGCTGGACTACAGTGCCTGGGACATGGATGAATTGACTGAGTATGCTGCCTCTTGCTGGAGGATCTCTTCTTGAGGAGCTGAAAGGAACATTAGATGGACTGAAGATTCTTAAATAGATAAAGTTAAGGACCAAAATTAAACAGAAAAGAATTGGACAATGTGCAAGATAAGTAAGGCAGCAATCTTCAATGTTATAGTGCAGTAATTGTAGAAACAAGGAACACTAAATGAGATGAAATGTACCACAGCCCTAATATGTATCAGATAGGGTGGACTATGAAAATGTTATTGCCACGAAGCAAAGGAACGGAATAAATAGCACGAAGATAGACACAAAAAGCTTGAATAACTCAGCGGGTCAAACAGCTTATCTGGAGAAAAGGACTAGGTGACATTTCCGATCGAGACTTTCTCCCGAAACGTCAGCTATTCCTTTTCTCCAGAGATGCTGCCTGTCCCTCTGGGTTACCCCAGCTTTTTGTGTCTATCTTTGGTTTAAACCAACATCTGCAGTTTCTTCCTACAGAATAAATAGCATATAATAAGATTTAAGGAAGACGAGTGAAAATATGGACGAGACAATGCTGATATTTAGGAAAGAAAAATTAAATATAGCAAAGATTTCTCAACAGATGAAAGGTTTCTCTTTTTGCCTAAGAATACTGGAAAGCTGTTGGAAATATCTTGTGTAAGTTTGTGTTTTACAGACAGACATAAACTGTTAATGTTAGGAATCATGGGAACTAAAAATATAATAAATAGGAACAGGAGTTAGCCTTAATACCTGGTTCACATTTCATTAAGATCAAGATGAACCAATACTTCAAAGTCCGCTTTCATGCCTCATAACCAAATCCCCTTGCTCAGAACGATGTGATTTAAAGTAGCAAAACACAAAGGTATCCAGTGACTTTATCAAGGAAAGTGAGGAAGAAGCAGAGAAGATAGATGTCTTCTGTGAATGAAGGTGTACTATTGGGGGATGTTGCAACATTAGTAGACATAAATGCTGGAGAAACTCAGCGGGTGAGGCAGCATCTATGGAGCGTAGGAATAGGTGACGTTTCGGGTAAAGAGCTGGTACTGTTTAGTATTAAAAATAGGAGGCCTTCAGTACTTAACTTACTGAACTGACGATGGAAAAAGACCCCGAGGATGGCCCATAAACTACAGCCACAGAGCTGGTCATTTGGGGGGGGGGGGGCAAAAGACAACTTTGTTGAAAATCTGCATGAATAATGTGGGGTTTACAGCTGAGAGCTGAAATCCTGGTCATTGTTCAGGTCTGTGTGAAATGCAGCGCGGAGCAGGTGTCGAGTGATGTTACCATTCATGATCGATACAAGGAACTGTCATTGCATTAGATGAAACGTTTCAAATTGATGGATTGCTTTGGTGTCAGCAGCAATTCCCACAACTATCAGAAGTTCAGATGACTGTAGACCAGGCAGGAGGTTGGGAGGAAAGACACACCAAATATCCTTGGAATATAACAAGGTGACAAATTCCAAAGAAAGAAGGCGAGGCAACAGCAAAGGTGGCAGCATTGGAAACTGGAGGTTAGAGAACCTGACCACCAGAGATAGAATATGTTCTGCTGTTGGATGGATTATGACAATCGCTGTGTAAATTGTGTAAAACACAAATTGGGCTCTAAGTAGCTGTGTATTTAGTGAAAAGTAATGAATCACATTGGCTAAAGCAGATCAGGATGGCAAATTCCCTTCCCTGAGAGACAATAGTGATCCGGATAGGTTTGTGTAAGAAGGAACTGCAGATGCTGGTTTAAACCGAAGATAGACACAAAAAGCTGGAGGCAGGCAGCATCTCTGGAGAGAAGGAATGGGTGACGTTTCAGGTCTCAACCCAAAACATCATCCATTCCTTCTCTCTAGAGATGCTGCCTGTCCCGCTGAGTTAGTCCAGCTTTTTGTGTCTATAACTGGAGAGGTTTCTCTGACAGTAGACTAGTTTTAATGTCTTTGTTAAACTTTGTTTAACTTAAATTTGTCATGGTGGAATTATTGCTATCAGTTCCAGATCAAGAGATGTGTGCCAATAGTTTTATTAAACTAGCCAGATCTTGGATTGTGTAGAGAGAAAAAATGTTGCTGATCGCTGATTGTCACACTGCATTTTGTGGGATTTTGGTGAGTGCAAATTGACCGCTGCTTTCTCAAGTTACAGCAACCACTATGCTTTAAGGATCTATCCATTCCCTCCACAGAGGCTGCCTGACCTGCTGAGTTTCTTCAGTATTTCACGTTTAGCTTTCATGGGCTGTATATAAGCTGAGGTTGTGAAAGGTGCCATATAAAGTGCCTGTCCCACAAGTGATTTTTTTTCAGCAACTAGGCTCTCTTCACATGGTTGCTGGGTGACGCCTGTATGGCCGTGAATCACCTCAAGTCGCTTAAAGAGCCGTAACCTTTTTCTTGTCGCGGCTGGATTTTGAAATGTTCAAAATCTTTTGGTGACTGTGGGCTTGACGTAACTTGTCTTCTCCTGTGTTAGGTGCTATCGTAGGTTGTCACCAGGTGATGACGTCAGTGAATTCTATTGGCGACTACCTACGTCAACCGAGTTGTCTTCAGTATTCGCCGACACGATCGTTGTTTGTCACGGGTGGACGTAGGCTGACTCTGGTGGTCGTCCTAATGGGTTGTCGGTAGCTTGTCGTAGGGGGGGGGTCCAGTCGCCGATTATTTGGCGACCGACTACGACTCTGACTGTCGCCGGCAGTCACCGAAAAAATCACCTAGTGGCACATGCCCTTAAAGTCTTATTGGTAAACAGAAACTCACTGCTTGAAGATTAATGTCTATTTTAAATGAGAAATCATGAGGAATTACAAATATTTGTTTAAATTAGTTTCTTTTTATATCTCCTCAAAGCTGGTTCAATTTCTTACTATGTTTTAATTTGATATTTGTGCAAAGGTGATTTTAAGTGAACAGACTTGCAGTGGGAATTGCCACTGATGCAAGTGGACTTGTCAGTCACCACTTAGGATGACTGCACTTGACTATTAATGTCAGTCTCCATATTTCTCCAGATTATTGCTCTGACGTTTATGGTATGGCATCACGCACCACTTACTGCAAAGTAGCAAACAGGCCATTCTTTAACACCACCGCCACTACAACTCTTTAAATATAGTGAATGTTCAGTGCAAGAGACTGCAATGGCAGGAACTTGCAACAAATACAAACTGCTGGGAGAACTCAGCAAGTCAAGCTGCTACTCGACCACAAAGGGATCTGGGACGTTTTGGATCGAGCTTCTGTAATTGTGGATGGCTTGATTGTAATCATGTGTAATCTTTCTTTTTGTTGACTGGATAGCACGCAACTAAAAAGCTTTTCACTGTACCTCGGTACACATGACAATAAACTAAACTAGCCCTGATGCAAAGTCTTCTCCCGAAATGTCGACCGTTACTCCAACTCCATAGATACTGTTCGACCCTCTGAGTTCCTCCAGCAATTTGTTTTTTTGTAAAGAATGTTCAAAGTTGCATAATATAATGTGTGTTGTGCATGGGCACATGTGCACACACCGTACAGACACATGCAGCAGTGCATTCCACACATGGCAAGGCTTTTTGTGTGAAGCCAGTTGATGAATTAGCACAACTGGGACAATTTCCAAATGTGTCTCCATTAAGAAACTGGCAGCTGGAAGTTAGAATTAGGGGTATGTGTATTAGAGAGGGAAGATGATGCTTGAACTTGCCCTCTCTCTTGAGGCTCAATGCATGCCCGATGTTGTTTATAGAAATGCCATTCATAAATGGATGGAAGCATACATCAAGATAGCCAATTAAGGCCAGTTAAAAACAAGGGCATCAGCAAATCACCTAGGTTGTTTTATCATCTGCTTAGATGTTACTTTTTTCTGTTGGCTGTGCAAGAACATGAGCTGATTAAATGGCTTCCGGGAGTCACAAATATATGGATAGTAAAGGCTTAGAGGGACAAAAAACACAGCAGGGTCTGGATCAGTTGGACAAGAGAATGGGGAGTCATTTATTTAATATCTTGCTTCAGATGAATAATGCGTCTGAGATTTAGAGATATTTAAAGTTCTTCAAAGTATTGACAGCTGGTATGGCTGAGATGAGGTGGTGGGAGACAAATATAGTGTATATATGACAGTGCCCACAAAGGCAAAGATATTGTACGCTAAAGGGCCTGTTCCTGTGTTGAACTTTTCTATGTTCTAAGGAGAGGAATGGATTGAGTCTTGTTCCCCAGTTATTTCTTTGCCTGTTGTCCAGTATATTACAGCACTTGAAGGGGTTGTCCTGGTACATCTTTTGAAAGTGATCAATGATCATCCCTAATCGCTACTAATTTCTGTGTTCACTTGACCATTCTGCCAAGAGAATCAAATATATACAAAGCAAACATCAACACCCGTGGTTTAAATATAGTAAAAAATAAAGCAGAAAAGCCCAAGTGTTTTAAAGGTAATGCTTTGTACCAGGGCAGGGAAGGACTGAAGCATCACTGGTGTATTAGGCCTGTTTTGTAGCCTAGATTTCTGCTGCAATGCTCTTACCTGCACATCGGTCTATCCCAGCCAGACCCTCTTGATGTATTCAAGAGAGAGCTAGATGGCCTACTCCTATTTTCTGTGTTTCTATGACAATTCACGTCAAAATGTGCTGCTGCAGAATGACTGAGTCACCAAAGCATCACTTTCAGCTTGGGGAATTTTCAGTAAGCAAGACCACTGAGCAAACAGGAAGACGAATTGCTCAGCTAACATCAACACAAAAATCAATTGGTTTCCCGCCCGTCGCGATGATGTGAATGATAGAATCTGTACACGGTGACAGATTCCAATTGCTCACAAGGCAATCACATGATCAGCAAGATGCCACATGCAAGGGAGGCCATGGGAATGATGGAAACAGGGTCACGTCTGTCATGGATAAAGCAGCAGCAGCAGCAGCAGCAACAGACGACAGCGCCAGAAAGCATGAATAAACAAACACAAATTATCTGATCTGGTTTTTAAAAAAAAAGTATTTTTACTGATTTTTAATTGACGAAATTTTCACAAGGACAATGGATAGAACTGAAGGCACCTGCCGTATCATGCAAAATTATTGATAGTCATACCTTGGCTTATTCTAGACATCCTTGTCGCACTTCAGAGAGAAAGTAAGTAAATATTCTAGGTAAGTTTACAATTTACTTAAACTGTCACAGTTTGGTCTCAGCCCTTTCACTGCCACTGTCCAATGGAACAGTAAAACGTGTTAACAAAACAGTGTCAGTGAAAGGTGATTGGTAGCCTTTGAATCATAACACACACACTCACTGGAAAACCCATGCTATGAAATAGCAATATTGGAAACTCCATTAAATTTATGTATAAATCTTGCTTTACAGCATTGGGGAGGAAAGAATAGTCATCCTAAAATAATTTGCACCCCACAAAACTAATGGTCAGTGTGTCTATGACAGTTACACAAAAAGTGTGCTTAAAGAAATGCTAACTGTGGAATTAAATGGCTCTCATATAAAAATACCTTCCACACTATTATTATTACTTTTTGCCCACATTCACGTCACTTAACCATCCCAGTAAAATATTATTGCAATTTTTCTTCATCTTGTAAAATGTAAAAGTTAATTTAGAAAAAGTGATATAAATTCACACAGAGTAAAAGAAAACCAGTCGACAATATAACAGTCAAATCAGAGAGAATAATGCTTTATGCATTTGACTAAATTATACTCATTACACCCTCCACCCCAATATTTTTCAGTTGTGTCTGCACTAGCTGTATTGAATTAGCCACGATGTTGTGAATTTAAAATGACCTGACACCATTTCCATGGTAGAGGCAGATATGCGGACCACCCGTGCTTCATCTTAAGATCGTACCCCTTTCTGTACCCTAACGTTTGCATAAAAATAATTATTAAGGTGCTCTGTGTAAACTATTAAATAATTGTTCAATAGTCATGTCAGCGCTCCCTGCTTGGTATTAATTGGTGTTAGATTTAAAAAAAAATTAAGTTCCTCTGGTCTGTTGCTGTCGTGCTCTGGGGAGATGGTTATGATGTGTTGACAGACACATGCATGTCGACAACATGTGCAGACACACAAGATGCAGTCCGTGAGGAAGGGAGGTTCTGCTGTGGGAGACAGGCAAACATGGGAATTGTCAAACATTCTCTTGTCATCATTTATCATGGTCACAGCAAACTTTCTTGTCAACCACATACTTCTGCTTTTCCCGGGGATCCCTTGTCTTGACGCGGTTCGAACGGTTGGTTGAAGATGGGACGGAGTGTACGGACGAGCTTTTCTTGCTGGAAGAGTGAGAGGAATGAGACGAATGCGATACGCTGCCACGCGACTGGCCAGCATTGTGGTCAAACTGCATCAGGCAGAAGATCACATCCGTTGAGACAAGTTCAAACTCGTAGTGTGGATTTGCAATCACATATCTGCAAAGGAACAGGGAAATTCTAATAATGATCTTTGTCAGTTATTGCAATGTTTCAAAGTAGACTTGGCAAACAAATAATATTTTTATTGTTCTTTTGAGTAAATCTGCAATATTGTAGAGCAATACACCATTCCAAAATATTGTTGCAATCATAGAAATATAATTTTAAGATGGGATGACTCATGAAATTGGGAACATTGTTGTCCGACCCTGTTCTTTTCACACCTTACATGTTCTTTGTACCCTTCCATATCTCCCCTGACTCTCGGTCTGAAGAAGGGTCTCGACCCAAAAAGTAATCCATTCCTTCTCTCCAGAGATGCTTCCTGTCCCGTTGAATTACTCCAGAATCTTGTAGGTATGTTACAATACTTAGCTTCAGTGGCACTGCAGTCCTGCCACTGGCCGTGTGCGCGACTTTGGCGTCTTTGAAGGAGAGGGGGTCAGGATTAAAATAACATTTTCTCCTGCCTGTCCGAGATATATTTTATCGGGCTGCTAGCTGATGCTGAAAAATTGTTCCGACTTGCGTTCTCGGAAGTTTTTGTTTTAAATCGCGGGACAATTTAATCGCTGGAGTAAAATAAAAAAGCGACTTCTAACGCCGACAACGGGACGGATCTCACGTAGGGGACAAAACATATGGTAAGTCGTCTATTTTACATATAAACTTGCTTCTTAGGATGACTTTAATCAAAATTTCATTGGCGAAAATGTGATTATGGCCCCATACGAACCGGCAGTGTTTTTCCTGCCGATATGGTTCAAATTAACCGCTAATTAATTATATGTTTTCATTTCAGGTCATCCAAGTAAGATTGTTTCATATTTGTTTCAGAATGCTTCAATCTATATTATCTGAAAATTTCTTTCAGTTCTCTTAATTTTTAAGAAAGTTATGGCTATTTGACTGTCCTCGATCACAGCTTTTGTGTTAAGTCAATGGAAAGCAATAGGGAACAAGATGCTAATTTCCGAGTATGAAAATGGCCATAATTTTTTTAATACTGAGGATATGAAAGTGAATTAGGTGTCAAATTAAACTTCTTTTTATGCTTTAACTGATGGGATAAAATGCAGACTTGATTTTTTAAATCTCAAAATTTTGTAACATTGCTAAATCTTGTGTCCAGCATCTGTTGTTCCTTCCTACACAATAATAATCTTTTATGTGTTATCACAATAATAATCACCAGTTTTCTCTTATAGAGTGGCATGGTGAAAGCTGGTTGAGCTGTTGCCTCATAGTGCCAGTGATCTGGGTTCCATACTGACTGTGTGAAGTTTTCATGTTCTCTCTGATCGCTTGGGTTTCCTCTAGGAGTCTACTTTCTTCCCATGCCTATGCAGTTCGTGTGTGTTAAGGGGCTGTCCCACTTGGGCGGACTAATTGGCGAGTTTAGAAGAGTTTGAAACAAATGTCATGTTGAAGACCAGAGAGGTCTCCTCCTCCCTCCCCCCTCTCCAACTATCCCCTCCCTCTCCCCTCCCCCTGTGTGTGTTGGAGGTGGTTAGTGTGCGTGTGAAGCTGCAGGACCCTCCACCCCCCCTCCCCACTGCAACCGTACATTGAGGGGACGGGACACAGCGGTCTCTCCCCCTCCCTTCCACTCCCCCTACACCCTGCCTTTCCCCCACTCCTGCTCCTCTCTCCGCCCCACCCATCTCCCCTCTACTACCTTTATTCTCCTCCACCTCTCCCCCTCCTCTCTCTCCCCATCTCCGTGTGTATGGCAGGTGGTTAGTGTGCGTGTGAAGCCGCAGCACCCACCGTGCGTTGGGGGGAACAGACCCAACGGGTCTGCACTTGGTCTGGTCTCTTTTAAACCTTTCCCCCTCACCTTGAAGATATGGCCTCGAATCTTGGACATTTCCACCCTGGGGAAAAAAAAACTGGAGGACCTAGGTTTAAGGTGAAGGGTGGTAAAGATGCATTAGGAACCTGAGAGGCAACTTTTGTTTTGACACGAAGGGTGGTAGGTATATAAAATGAGATGCCAGAGGAGGCAGTTGGGGCAGGTACTGTCACAACTTTAAAAAAAATCCCAGAGTAAACCCACACAGCGACTGAGAGAAGATGCAAACTTTGCACAAACAGCACCCAAGCTCAGGATTAAAACTGGGCCTCTAGTGCTGTGAGGCAGTGGCTCTACCTGCTGTACCATTATGTAGCTGTACCCTAGTTTGCATTCATCTATCAGCAATAGCACCCTCGAATAAACGCATCCATTTGATTTAAGACAGGCATGACACTGCAACAAATAATCAGCACACATAAAACTTTCCCTTCCTATGTTTAAGACACCTCACACACTCTCCGTCTACTCCAAGACTTCCGTTCTCTAGGCCCCCATCTTCACCATGGATGTCCAGTCACTCTACACCTCCATCCCCCACCAGGATGGTCTTAAAGCCCGCAGTTTCTTCCTCGACCGCAGAACCAACCAATCCCCGTCTGCTGATACTCTCCTCCGCCTAGCGAAGCTGGTCCTTACCCGTAACAACTTTTCGTTTGACTCCTCCCATTTCTTCCAAATACAAGGCGTAGCTATGGGCACACACATGGGCCCTAGCTATGCCTGCCTCTTTGTAGGGTACATCAAGCAATCTTTGTTCGAGGAGTACCAAGGCCCCATCCCCGACCTCTACCTCTGCTACATCGATGACTGCATTGGTGCTACCTCCTGCACCCACACACAACTCACTGACTTCATCCATTTCACCACTAACTTCCATCCGGCACTCAAATACACCTGAACCATTTCTATACCTCACTATCTACACTTGTTGCTTTCCCTCCCCCCTTGACTCCATTCAAGGACCCAAGCAGGTGCGGCAGAGGTTCACCTGCAACTCCTCCAATCTCATCTATTGCATCCGCTGCTCTAGGTGTCAGCTGCTCTACATCAGTGAGACCAAGCGTAGGCTTGGCGATCGCTTCGCCCAACACCTCCGCACAGTTCGCATTAACCAACCTGATCTCCCGGTGGCTCAGCACTCAACTCCCCCTCCCATTCTGTATCCGACCTTTCAGTCCTAGGCCTCCTCCATAGCCAGAGTGAGGACCACTGTAAATTGAAAGAGCAGCACCTCATATTTCGCTTGGGCAGTTTACACCCCAGCGGTATGAACATTGACTCCTCTAATTTCAGATAATCCCTGCTTTCTCCTCCCCTTCCCAGCTCTCCCTCATCCCACTGTCTCCGCCTCTTCCTTTCTTCTTCCTGCCCCCCCCCCACATCAGTCTTAAGAAGGGTCTCGACCGGAAATGTTGCCTATTTCCTTTGCTCCATAGATGCTGCCTCACCTGCTGAGTTTCTCCAGCATTTTTGTCTACCTTCGATTTTCCAGTATCTGCAGTTCGTTCTTAAACACATAAAACTTTGATCACCAGAACCACATATTTGCCTATTTTCCTTTAAAACGGGTTCTCCAATTGATCCAAATCTTTCAACAAGCTCCAGCCCTTTGTTAAGCTTCATTTTAGTCCAGAAGAGCCCCGATCTGAAACGTCGACCTATCCATGTTCTCCACAGATGCTGCCTGACCCTGTGAGTTACTCCAGCATTTTGTGTCTATCTTTGGTGTAAACCAGCATCTGCAGTTCATTTTTAATTCATGTTATTCCTCTTGTCCCAGTAGCAAAACAAGGAAATGCTATGAAGCTTGTGCCACTTACCGCTTAGTACACTGATTTTGTGCTCGCAGATGTGCGTCTCTCAGTCGGTATATTCCAAAGCAAAGCATGTTGTAGGTTTTCAAGGCCTTGCAGAACAAGTCTCCATAACAGCCACCATCCTGGAGAAGAAAGAAGACAGGAAAAATATTAGCAGCAGCAGAGCTTCCTGAGTAACATTAATACTGCGCTGCAAAGTTGGGAATTAATAGAAATGTCTTATAATGTAGAATCAATTAATTTTTTTCACACTTTTGTAGCATAGGTTTAAGTGAATGTAACCTGGAATCCAAGCAAATTCACATCTCATAAAGTTATAAGTGACAGAAGCAGAATTAGGCCATTCGGCCCATCAACTCTACTCTGCCATTCGATCTTGGCTGATTTATCTCTCTCCGCAGCCATTGTTATATTTGGCTGCATCACTATCCTCAGCGACATGTTCCAGGCGCTAGCCACTTTTGTGTTAAAAAAACTTGCCCCGCACATCTCCTTTTAAACGTTGCCCGATTTCACCTGAAAGCTACTGTATGCCCTCGTAAATAGGAAGGGTCTCGATCAAAAAGTTCCCCATTCCTTCTCCCCAGAGATGCCCCCTGTCCCGTTGATTTTGTGTCTATCCTCATAAATAAATACATGTTCCAATGTCCTTAATGTGTTAGTTTGGCCAATTTTGGGCAAATTGGATAGGAAGTCTCAATCACTATTTTTTTGATGAAGATTCTCCCGTTGAACCAGTATCCATGAGTTGGTGACAGCTAGATACAGCTAGGCCAGAGAGCAAGGCAAAACCGAGAAGGGTCTCAACCCTATTCCATTTCTCCAGAGATGCTGTCTGACCCGCTGAGCTACTCCAGTTTTTTGTGTCCACCTTCAGTTTAAACCAGCATCTGCAGTTCCTTCCTGGCTGCAGTTCACACCGAGAATAGCCTTCATGGCTTAAAACCTCCAACAGCCTGCTCATACATAATACCTTAACAACTGGTGCTTTCTGGCTGAGGGTGTTCCTGTCATTTAATTCTTCACTGCCCTGCAAGGTTTTCTTATTGTTACAAATGACTATTGCAGAAATATTTCCAAAAGTTGAGTATTTTATCTTAATCTCAAAGAATCTCAAATGACCACAACTTTCTTTCCCCCATTTTTTTCCGCTATCTATTATATGAAATATTTGTTAGCACCAAGCGTCAGTGAGCATCAGCAGCAAGACAGAGAGGGTTACTGCCCACAAGACTGAAAGCGCGGAATTAACTCACACAGTCAGAATGACATGATTGCTGAAGTACTCTGGGTTAATGACTGTATATCCATTAATGTCAATTTGGAATGTTCCCTTGACTGAAACCTTTGTGATGTTCACTTTTTCTATGGGATTGAATGATGATTTGATGGCAGCGAAATTAAAAACAGTAATCCACTGTGCTGGATTGGCACTTAGATGCTCAATTCACAAGAAACGTTTTTGAGTGCATTTACATTCTAATGGTTTTCCTCATGGAAGTGTGTATGTATTAAATAGCTCCCAACCCCCACTCACCCTACAGATCCTGCAGACTCTAAAATGGTTCTGCTTTTGATTTAAAACAGCCCCTTTCTCATTACTTTCTTGGCCAATGTTTCCACAAATAGGTCTCTTGTCACTTGTGAAACTATTTGCACAGTTGTGATACTTAAACGCTCTTGGATGCGAATGCCAGCTCCATGAGTTATGGGCATTCCCCAGACATGAAAGAACTTCAGTAAGACCACATCAAGGATGGATTATACGGCACAGGGCAATATAAATATTTGCTTTGCCTCCATTCCATTCATGCTTGGGACTGCACCCAGAAGCAAAGGGGTGGCGGCATGGTGGACTGTTGCCAGCTTCGTGAACGGGCAGGAGAATGGCAGTACAACATTCCACCTCTTCCTCCGGCACTCCATTTAATGCTCCAACCAACAGCTTAAACAACGCGTTTTAAATGTACTCACTGTGCTGTCAGCCTTGTGCTGCAGAATTGGTGCAGCTTAGAACGTGAGAGAGAGGAGCAGGAACAGCCTATGCATACCAAGACTACAGAAGATCTTCTCATTCTATCTCCGGTCCACTTTCCCTCCTGATCCTCACCTCTCTCAGTTTGCAAAAACCCACCAATCTCAGTTTCAAATAAACTCAGTGACTGAAAACCAACAAACCTCTGGGGTAGAGAATTCTAAACATTGAAAACAAAATGCCTCCTCATCTTAGTCCTAAACAGTCAACTGCTTATCCTAAGGCGGGATAAGGCGTTGACCCCATGACCCCAGTGCTCGATTTTCCCGCCTGGGGAAAACGCCTCTCAGCTAACATGTTTTAATGAGGTCACCCTGGATTTTTCTAAACTCCAGTGAGCACAAGTCCAACAGATTTTTCATCAGGCCACCCTTTCATCTCAGAGATCAATCACATTAATGGCTCTTCATTGCATGTCCTCTAAGGCAGGCAAGGAAATGGAAATTATATCCAGGTGCAGTGTGATCATCACCCTATAATGTGCACTTCATAAGAGGAATCTATTGAAAGGACAGACGTACAGTTTAAAAGGCTACAAATGAACTGTTGCAAAAAAACGTGGACTCAAATTCTTAAAGAAAAAAAATGTTCTTTCCCCCAGGGTAAGGAATTGATGGGATTACTATTGCTGAGCAGAAATACTAAACGGGGTCCACCAAATTTACATCATGTTTGTGTTGTCTAATTTAGCAGAAAAATTATTGTAATTTCCAAACAGAATTATAAATGTGGGCTGATGGAATGCAGAAAATATTTCCCCCAGTGGGCGACAGTGACAGACAGCCCTATTATCTGATCTTACAACTTTCTAGTTGGGAGAGAAGTATTCTGCTGATTGGATTAGTTACTGTAGCTTTGCGATATGCTAATGTGTTTGAAAGTGCAATGTATTGGCTATTAGTCATTTAAAGTGACTACGTTTTCTTTACATTCGGTTTCTCCCAACCTGTATTTCAAGGCCTCGCACAATATTTGGCAGCATTGCTCAAGGAAGCAGGTTTTAAACAAAATCTTCTTCATATCCTTTCCCCCTTCAGACCTGGATTTGCTGCCCACAGACATATCGTCAACAGCATCCTCATACTTAAGGGCCTGTCCCACTGTACGAGGTAATTCAAGAGTTCTCCCTTTATTCGAGCTTGTGTAATGTACGTAGTGGGTACGTAGGGGCTCGTTCGAGTAAAAAGTAATCATTTTTTTCATCACGGGCACTTTTTTTCTCGTGGACATTTTTCACAGTGTTGAAAAAACGTCATGAGTTTGCCGGATTTCCCGAGTACCTACCGTTACTCGTACGAGCAGCTACGAGACATCCACGAGCTCCTACGTACCCGCTACGTACATTACATGAGCTCGAATCAGGGGAGAACTCTTGAATTACCTCGTACAGTGGGACAGGCCCTTTAGAGTTACCGCACTAGAGCTCACAAAACAGGCCTTTCGGCCGATTATATAAGTTCAGACAGTGTCACCAAGGGACACCATGGACAAAGCTCATCCTATCCCTGCCAATGATCACACCCATGCATATTCCATGAGGGTTGATGAAATCATCAACTGACAGATTTGCCCATTGATAGCAGCATAAAGACTCGGAGAATCCTCTTTCTCTTTGCCCCAGCAACATCAGCAGCCTGTCGGGGTACAAACTCAAGACATAAGAACGCACTGCAGACGGGGTGGAAGATTGCAACCTTCACGTGGTCCGCCCTGTTTCGACTAATGCAATCAACTCGACGTGCACAAACGGAAGATCAAATAGAACAAGTTGTCCAACAACTTTAGGCTGTGCACGCCACACGAAAGAAGAAGAACTGCAGACCAGACAATGGCTGGGCAAAAGAACCAGAGCTCACATATTAGCTGAGTGATAACCATTTATATCTCAAGATCTTTTCTTCTAACACATCCTCCTTATGTTAACTTATACACACACATATATTGTTACACAAGCATACTCAAATACCATGTGTATCATCTATATATCACACTAGTGTACTGATTTGGTCAGGCAATGCCTTAAAGTCCTGTGTACCCTTTTAATCCCCTCACTGAAACACAAATCACTTGTCATGGAAATAGTAGAATACAAATTAATTAGATTATTGGACTCATTCTTGGGACAAGAGGGTTAGCCCATGAGGTGGGAGTTGTATCTACTCAATTCTTGCTCTGTGTTCTCTCCTCTGGTTGAGATGAAGGAAAGTCACATACACTCAGCTCTCTCTGTTGCTGTTTCTTTATTGACTGATTTAGATATGCCTGCTGGTCTTCCCAATCTGTGTGAAGAAACTATCTGACCTTTTCCACTCTGGTTTCGTTCCAGAGATTCCAGCTGAAGACCTGTCCTGTAATGCTCCAAGTGTAAGCACCTATCAACCTCACGCTACTAATCCAGTCATAACCCAAAACCAACCATGTTATAGACAAATAAAACAGTAACTGACAGGATTACATTGCAGTTCTTGACCTGAATCACATTTGCTTCCATAAACCTCACACATCAATGTATCTTTCTGCCTCATGTCCTTGTCAAAATATAGAGTTGTGTTGGACAGAGGTACGTTGCATCAAGGAGTTTTACAACACAGAAACCAGCCATTCAGCCCAACATATCGTTGCTGCCCATGATGCTAGTCCTACTTGCACACATTAGGCCCATATGCCTTTACTCCTTGCGTAGGAAGGAACTGCAGATGCTGGTTTACACTGAAGATAGACACAGAATGCTGGAGTAACAGGAAATATTGCTGGAGAGAAGGAATGGGCGATGTATCAGGTCTGAAGAAGGGTCTTGACCCGAAACGTTACTCCATTCCTTCTCTCCAGATATGCTTTCAGTCCCGCTGAGTTACTCCAGCATTTTGTGTCCAGCTTCCCTCTACTCCTCCCCAGTTCAAAGGCCTTTAAAAAATGTTGCATTTGTATCTCTTGTTTTTCAGCTCAGAAGAGTCAACGTTGGGAATGATACATCGAGCAAACCAAGATGGCCTTACCCCAAGATCTGCGAAGGGCCCGTCGTACAGGGCGAGTTGTGCCACGCGGCAGCGGTCCCTGTTGGCCAGCGTCTGTGGGGTGCTGTAACCGCCTCGCAAGGCGTTCTCCTCAGCCAGCATCGATTCCAGCTCTGGCGTGGCTCCCCCCGTTACTAAAGTCCGTATCAGAGTCAGGATATTGTCATTGAAGTATGTCTGCAGAGATAAAACAAACTCTTTAAGTGAACACTATTAAAGTCATCACCGGAGAAATTCAAATTACGCTTTTGGAGGAGGTTGTGCAGTTAAAACTAGCGTGCTGTCACATCACATGTTTTATCTGGCAAGTGAAAAGACAGCCGACTCCAATTACTCTGTTTTAGTTGTATGTCCCATTAGGTCCTTTCACTATATATTTTTTCCTCAATGCACAAATTCAGGTCAGTTTTGTTCTAAAGGGCAGAAATTGCGATGATTAATTCCCTCTATAATTGGTGTTAGTGGCGATGCAAAGCCTCCCGCTCTCAGTGTTAACTTCACAACCGATAGGGAGGCTGGGAAAGACACAGAACCAGAGGACTCTGGACAGGTTCAAAGCCCAGGCGAGCTAGAGTGCTTTTTTTCCTCATCATTGATTCAGCTGGGAGCGGTCTTGGTGTCAGGACTGTCGTTGCACATTGCCGCTGCTACTCGCTGGCTGTCCTCTTCTGCGGGCACATCCTCCATCCCAGTGGCAGCAACTGACAGAAATCAAGCTTAAGTATGTATCAATTAAACATTTTGATATTTATGGAAAAAAAAATACAAATGCATGATGAGGATCGAGTCCCAGGTGGCCTTGTTTAAAACACTCGTGTGTGCAGCAGCAGGCAAGCAGAGTTTATTAGGTGCAGGCTCCTTCAAGATGATAGCTTGCCAACATCGATAACCATTCCATACCATCAGGTAAACAATCACAGAACATAGAGATGTACAGTGTTTAAGAAGGAACTGCAGATGCGGGAAAATCAAAGGTAGGCAAAAGTGCTGGAGAAACTCAGCGGGTGCAGCAGCATCTATGGAGCGAAGGAAATAGGCAACGTTTCGGGACGAAATCCTTAAGGAAATAGGCAACGTTTCGGGAGGAAATCCTTAAGGAAATAGGCAATGATTCGGGACGAAATCCTTAAGGAAATAGGCAACGATTCGGGACGAAATCCTTAAGGAAATAGGCAACGTTTCGGGACAAATCCTTAAGGAAATAGGCAACGTTTCGGGATGAAATCCTTAAGGAAATAGGCAACGATTCGGGACGAAATCCTTAAGGAAATAGGCAACGTTTCGGGCCGAAACCCTTACGGGTTTCGGGCCGAAACGTTGCCTATTTCCTTCGCTCCATAGATGCTGCTGCACCCGCTGAGTTTCTCCAGCACTTTTGTCTACCATAGAAATGTATGTTTCATACATACATGTACCATAGCACATGAATGTTTGGCCCACAATGTCTGTGCCGAACATGATGCCAAGATTAACAAACGTTGTCTCTGTACATGAGGTCCATACCCCCTCTAGTCCTTGCATATCTATCTATCTCACTTCAACCCCACTATTGTATCAGCCTCCACCAGCAACGGGCTTCTGGCCTCCACCACTCTCTGTGTAAATAAAAACTTCCCCTGACAATCTCTGTTAAACTTTGCCCCTCTAACCTTAAAGTGATGTGTGGGGAAAAAATCTACCCAATTCTAACTCCAGAAATCAGCCGTAGAAATATTTGCTTCATGTCAATATAATGAAGTTAAACTTCACTGACCTGATAGAAGTAAATAAAATGATGAGAGGTTTTGATAGTGTTTTCTTGGGTGGGAATAGCAACCAGTTTCTTGCGTTCTTATACAGAAACAAATAACCGGAGACGCTGGTTTACAACAAAAAAACAGACTAAGTTCATAACTTCTAGGAGCAGAATTAGGCCATTCGGCCCATCAAGTCTACTCTGCCATTCAATCATGGCTGATCTATCTTTCCCTCTCAACCCCCTTCTCCCCATAAACCCCGACACTCTTACTAATCAAGAACCTGTCAACCTCCGCCTTAAAACTATCCATTGACTTGGCCTCCACAGCCATCTGTGGAAATGAATTCCACAAAGTGTTGGAGTAACTTTTCGGGTTAGACGGCATCTCTGGAGGACATGGAAGTGTTATTACCTTAGTTTTTCCCTGTGGGATTTTTCTCTATGGGCAGTGAGACAAAATGGGAAACATGCAAACACAAAAAGACTCTTGACTTTATAGATACAGGGCAGAAACAGGCCCTTTGGCCCACCGTGTCTGCGCCCATCAGCGTTCACCCGTACTCTAGCACTATCCTACACACTAGGGACAATTTACAATTTTTACCATAGCCAGTTGACCTACAAACCTGTACGTCATTGGAGTGTGGGAGGAAACCAGAACACCCATGTGGTCACAGAGAGAACATACATACTCCGTACAGACAGCACCCATAGTCAGGATCGAACCTGGGACCCTGGCAATGTAAGGCAGCAACTCTACCACTGCGCCATCCTAAAGTGATGTCACGCATTCCATTGTTTGTGCTTTAAACACGGGTCACATGCACACTGGGAGTTTAATGGCCATCAGACCTAATTTTGTAAGTGGCACCTGGCTGGTGATGCAGAGGTTAAATCACTTGATGCAAGAACTGTGAACTCAGAAATAAAGACCAATGTGGAACAGAGTACAGCACAGGAACAGGCCCTTCGACCCACAATGTCTGTACCCAACATGCCAAGGTCAACTCTTATCTACCTTGACATAATCCATATCCCTCCATTCCATGAACACCCACATGCCTATCCCAAGTTTCTTAAATGTCACTAATGTATCTGCCACCACCCCTGCAGCAGGTTCCAGGGACCCACCACCCTCTGTGTGAAAACCTTGACCCGCACATCTCTCTTAAACATTGCCCCTCTCAACTTAAAGCTATGCCCTCTGGTATTTGATATTTCAAAAACAACAATCTATTTCATTCCCACCACAGTTAATTCGCCAAATAACCTGGAATTTAAAAGTAAAGACAACCAGATTGTTGCAATAATCCATCTTGTTCACTAATGTTCCAGGTAGGAACTTAGCCATGCTTGCCCAGGTGATCTCTTGGTGACCTCTGCATCATTTTGGTCAACTCCATAAGAGTCAAGGACTATAATAGCCAAGGACAAGGACAAGAACTCACTTGTACCATGGTCCCAATGTTTAAAATTCCAACAACACTAAATATCTCCATCAGATGAACTGCAGCAGTTCAAGGAGGCAGCTTCCCACCACATTAGGGAGATACAACATGGAAACAGGCCCTTTGACCCACCAAGTCCACGCTGACCATCACCCATCCATTTACACTAATCTAATCCAATTTTATTCTCTCCATATTTGTTATCAATTTCCTCCAGAATGTCTCATTCACCTGCACACAAGGCCATTTAACCTACCATCCCCACCACCGTCTTTACGATGTGGTGCACCGTGAGGGAACCCACACAGACATGTGAAGGACATGCAAATTCCACACAAGCAGCAGCAGAGGCCAGGATTGAAACAAGGTCTCAGGCACTGCAGCGGCTCGACCTGCAGTGGCGTTGTGCAGCATTCTCAAGGAAACTTAATAAGGATGACAAATGCTGCTTTAATAGCCAGCACCAAAAACACCAACATTTTCAGGGGGTGTTCCAGATTCAGGGACAGTTTCTTCCCAGGTAGACAAAAATGCTGGAGAAACTCAGCGGGTGCATCAGCATCTATGGAGCGAAGGAAATAGGCAATGTTTCGGGCCGAAACCCTTCTTCAGACCCTAACCCTAACCCTGAAGAAGGGTTTCGGCCCGAAACGTCGCCTATTTCCTTCGCTCCATAGATGCTGCTGCACCCGCTGAGTTTCTCCAGCATTTTTGGCTACCTTCGATTTTCCAGCATCTGCAGTTCCTTCTTAAACAGTTTCTTCCCAGCTGTAATCAAACAACTGAATCATCTTACCACAACCAGAGAGCAGTCCTGAACTGCTATCTACCTCATTGGTGCCCCTCGGACTATCCTTGATCGGACTTTTCCGGCTTTAACCTGTACTATATGTTATTCCTTTATCACGTATCTGTACACTAAGTGGCTCGAGTGTAATCATGTATTTTCTTTCCGCTGACTTAAGCACGTAACAAATGCTCTTCACTGTACCTCGGTACAAGTGACAATAAACTAAACTAAAAGATGAATACACGGGTGAACAAAAGGAGGAAGACTGACTGAACTTTGTTGCCTTCCATCACTGTGGTGGATGGTTTAGTTAAGTTCTATCTTTCTTTTAATTGTATGGCTGCATGGTAAATCAAATATCACTGATCCTTAATTGGTGCATGTGACAATAAATGTGAATTTGAATACATTTTAAAGAAGAGTCCATCATTTATCTAGCTGGAACCAAAGAGTTCCGTCAATAATTTGCAATGTTTACGGTGACAAATAAATTCTGGGCCGCCTTTGGTTATTGCAGGAATGGACACCTGGAAACGTGACGAATGTAAACAACGAGCAGCTCCAGGGACTGGAGGGTGACTCGACGCCAATCGCGCAGTCACAGCTACAACTGAAGCCAAGTCAGCCGTAACATGTGGCAGCTATCTGCGATTCTGACAATGCTGTCAGCCAGGGTGATAGA
This sequence comes from Amblyraja radiata, assembly GCF_010909765.2. Lineage (NCBI taxonomy): Eukaryota > Metazoa > Chordata > Chondrichthyes > Rajiformes > Rajidae > Amblyraja > Amblyraja radiata. The sequence goes on along the minus strand of NC_045992.1, from coordinate 4,167,480 downwards.
TGAGAGTTGTCTGTTAAACCATCAACACCTTTGTTCAAAGTGAACTACTGCCTGAATGATGTTTTGTTCTAACTGCTTTTCAAAACCCAGATAGGAGCCAAATTGAGACATCAAAGTAATGGAGTGTTTCAATGCCCAGAAATCCATCTCTCCCTTGCTAGCACCTTATAGACCACACGAGCCACTGAAGGACACGGAATGCCCATGTTACAGCTTGAGGATTGTCACTTGGGGACCTTAAAGCTGCAGTGACCTTGTTAAGTCATCTGCTGTGCAGAGCACAGCTCCATTTGATGGCAATGTTTCTGAAAAGTGTGTTGACAGTAACTTCACTTTGCTGATTTGGCAACAAATCGGACTATCTGATCAATTTGACAGATCCATTTATAAACTTTCGCCTATTAGTGCAAGTTGGATTCAACTTAAATTTGCATCTGGTGCCAGCAACGAGTTACTGATTTTTTTTTTGTTTGTCGCTGCCTGGTTCTATTACATTACTTCACATTTCTTGCATCAAGTGATTTAAGAGCAAATCCCAGAAGCAAAGCACATCAGAACCTGTGCGGCTCTGCTGAACCAGGAGAAATAATACCTTCAACAGACACATTCCAGGGCATTTCAGTACTTCACGCCCTGATTCACAAATTAAATATCTCTCTGTGTGTTTGCACAGAAGCTTGTAGCCCCCATGCTCATACTCCGCTTACAACTAACGACTGCTGTACTGCTGGAATAATGGACTATACTTTACAAATTGGCAATAGACACAAAAGGGTTAGGGTTAGGATTAGGGTTGCTGCCTGTCCCACTGGAGTAACTCAGCGGGACAGGCAGCATCTCTGGAGAGAAGGAATGGGTGACATTTCGGGTCGAGATCCTTCTTCAGACACAAAATGTTACCCATTCCTACTCTCCAGAGGTGCTGCCTGTCCCGCTGAGATACTCCAGCTTTTTGAGTCTATCTTCGGTTTAAACCAGCATCTGCAGTTCCTTCCTTTACAAATTGCCGACTGTCTTGGACTATCTTTGATCGGACTTTATCTTGCACTAAATGCAAATTCCTTTATCATGTATAGGATGGCTCAATTGTAATCATGCATTGTCTTTCCGCTGACTGGTTAGCACGCCAGAAATGGTTTTCACTGCACCTTTGTACATGTGATGATAAACGAAACTCAAACTGTTTATACTAATGTTTAGTACTAGACTCCCTAAACTCCCTGATCCAAAGCTGTGGTAAATATTGAAGAGAAAAACTCAATTCCCCTTCATTACAGTCAGTCTCCCACCATGCATGTTTAACATTGTGAACCCCACTTCAATCCCATCTTCCTTCACCCCCTACTGCCAACTATGTGGCACGGTGGTGCAGCGGTAGAGTTGCTGCCTTACAGCACCAGAGACCCGGGTTCGATCCTGACTACAGGCGCTATCTATACGGAGTTTGTACGTTCTCCCCGTGACCTGCGTGGGTTTTCTCTGGGAGCTCCGGTTTCCTCCCACACTCCAAAGACGTACATGTTTGTAGGTTAAATGGCTTGGTATAAGTGTAAATCGTCCCTAGAGTCAATGAGCGGGGATCGCTGGTCGGCGCGGAATCGGTGGGCCGAAGGGCATTTTTCCGCTCCGCATCTCTAAACTAAACAACTGGCTTATATGCAGCAAGCTAACGTCACTAATCTTACACAAATACATCACAGGAGTGCTATTGTATAAAAAGAAATTGCACTTGCTCAGAGGTAGGATTTAGGGAGCATTTTTTTTTTTAAAGTGAGAGGTTTAGGGGAAGAATTCCAAACTTTGGCGCCTAAAACACCGAGGTGAATGAGCAATCCAAATTTGAAATAAAGACCATTGAAGAGTCATAAGATATGAAAAGTTGGAGAGATGAGGACTAAGGAAGGTTGATGGAAGGTTTTGTGGTTTGAGACCAGTGTAGGTGAATGGCCACAGAGGTAAAATGAAAACAGGAGGCATGGGAATTGTGATCGAGTTCTGGGTAGGGAATGGAGAGGGTCAGGTCCCTTCAAAGTCCCAGACTCAAAACTCTCCCCAAATGCTGCCTGAACCACTGAGTTCCTCCAGCACTCTTTGTGTTTGCTTAAGATACCTGCATCTATAGTCTCTGGGATAGAGTTCTGGATAAATCCAAACATAAGGCAGATGGAGGATGAGAGATCAGGGATAACTACTACAGTGGCTGAGTCTGGAAAAAATGATCATAAGATATAGGAGTCGAATTAGGCCATTTGGCCCATCGAGTCTGCTCTACCAGGCTGCTCTATTTGTCCATCTCATCCCATTTTCCAACCCTTTCCCTGTAACCTTTGATACACTTACTTGAAAAATACCCAATGAATTAGCTTCCAATGCCATCTGTGGCAATGAATTCCGCAGATTTCCCACCCTCTGGCTAAAGAAATTCATCTGCATCTCCGTCTGAATTTACGTCCTTTTAGTCTGAGGCTGTGCCTAAGGTTCTATTGGAAAGTACAGAACCTCAGGCTGTGCCCGAGGTTTTATACTCTCCCACTACTGGAAACAGCCTCTCCACTTCCACTCTACCGAAGCCTTTCATTATTCAGTAGGCTTTAATGAAGTTCCCCCCTCATTCTTCTAAACTCCAGTAGGTACAGGCACAGAGCTGTCAAATACCCAATCATCCCCAGGATCATTCTCTTAAACCTCCTCTGTACCCTCTTCAATATCAGCACACACTTCCGCAGATATGGGGCCCAAAACTGCTCACAATATTCCAAATGTGGTCTGACCAGCACCTTAAAAAGCCTCAAAATTACATTCCAGTTTTTATATTCTAATCTCCTCTAAATTAGACATTTGACAATAGACAATAGGTGCAGGAGTAGGCCATTCGGCCCTTCGAGCCAGCACTGCCATTCAATGTGATCATGGCTGATCATCCCCAATCAGTACCCCATTCCTGCCTTCTCCCCATATCTCCTGACTCCGCTATTTTTAAGAGCCCTATCTAGCTCTCTTGAAAGCATCCAGAGAACCTGCCTCCACTACCCTCTGAGGCAGAGAATTGCCTTCCTTACTATTGACTCAACCTGCAGATTAACCCTTTAAGAATCCAGTAACAGCACTGCCAAGTCCCTTTGCACCTCTGTTTTCTGAACCTCTCCCCAATTAGAAAATAGTCCACGCCTTTATTCCTTCCATCCAAGTGTTTAACCGTACACTTTGCTACGCTGTATTCCATCAGCCATTTCTTTGCCTAATTTCCCAAACCTGCCCTTCGGCACTCCCTGCTTCTCCAAAACTACTTGCTCCTGCATATATCCTTTGTATCATCCACAAACTATGCCACAAAGCCATCAATTGCAATGCCTAGATCGTTAACATATAACATGAAAAGTAGCGGACCCAACACCGACCCATGTGGAACACGCCTTAGTCACATACCATCAACCAGATAAACTCCCCTTTATTCTCACCCTTTGCCAATTAGCCAATGTTCTATCCTACTGGTACCTTGCACTAATACAATAGACAATAGGTGCAGGAGTAGGCCATTTGGCCCTTCAAGCCAGCACCGCCATTCACTGTGATCATGGCTGATCATCCACATTCAGTAACCCGTTCCTGCCTTCTCACCATACCCCCTGACTCCGCTATCTTTAAGAGCTTTAAAGCATATCTTTAATCCATCAGCTTCCATCTTGTTTCAGCGGCCTCATGTGCGGCATCTTATCAAGGGCCTTCTTAGTTTAGAGATACAGTGTGGAATCAGCACCTTTGGCCCAGCGGGTCCGTGCCGACCTACACACACTAGGGACAATTTACATTTATACCAAGTTAATTAACCTACATGTGGGAGGTTCTTCAAAAAATTCCAACAGATTTGTCAGGCAAGACCTCTCCTTAACAAAGCCATGTTGACTTTGGCCTATTTTATCATGAGCTTCCAAATATCTCGAAACCTCATCCTCATCCTTAATAATAAAATCTTACCAACCACAGAAGTCAGGCCAACTGGCCTGTCATCTCCTTTCCTTCGCCTCACTGCCTTCTTAAATAGTGGAGTTACATTTGCAATTTCCAGCCCTCTGCAACCCTTCCTGACTCTAGTGATTCTTGAAAGATCACCACTAATGCCTCCACAATCTCTACAGAACACTAGGGTGTAGTCCATCTGCTCCAGGTGACTTATCCACCTTCAGACCTTTCAGCTTCCCATGCACCTTCTCTTTAGTAATAGCATCTCCACTAACTTCTGCTCTTTGACTCTCTTGAATTTCTATTTCCATATTGCTGGTGTCTTCCACAATGAAGACTGACAGAACAACCTATTTCGTCCATCTGCCATCTCTTTGTTCCCCATTACTACTTCTCCAGCGTTCTCTCCACACTCTTACCCCTCTTTTTTTCCTCTTTATATATGTACATAAAAAACTAGACTGACAGAGGTAGCCTTTGTTTCTTGTAGGTCATCAGGTTGATATTAATAAACAAAGAGACACATCTAAAACAAGAGATAAATTTCTCCTTAGTGTTGTTCTGCATGTTTCATGATTAGCATTCTTCAGTCATCATTCCAACTGCTGTACTGCCATCTTTCTCTCTTCCTGGTTTTCCCTAAACCACCTTCATTGACTATGGAGAGAAGATGGGTGACGATTTGGTCTGAAGATAGGTCACGACCCAAAACGTCGCCCACTCCTTCTCTCCAAAGATCCTGCCTGTCCCGTTGAGTTACACCAGCATTTTGTGTCCACCTTCATTGACTGAAGAAGGGTTTTGGCCCGAAATGTAGCCTATTTCCTTCGCTTCATAGATGCTGCTGCGCCCGCTGAGTTACACCAGCATTTTGTGTCCACCTTCATTGACTGATGTCTTTGTGTGTGTCACCAAGTACCTCCTGACATGGCTTGGTGACAAACTTTGCCTGGTGCTCTGGATGCTGTTACTGAGTGAAAGGTGTTACTTAAATGCAAGTAGTTGTTGTTATTGGTTGCCCCATGCTTGCTGGGAATGGCTGTGGAGAAAAATATTGAAAGCACAGCAAGCCCAGGCCTTGCATTGACACATTGAGCAGACTGGTTGTCAAAGGTGACCCTTCCAGGCATTGCATTGCAACTACTCTGGAGCACTTAGCTAACTGAATTCCATTATTTCTGAAACACATTCAATAAAAGGCTCCAGCAGCTTTAACTGTGGTTGGCTATTATTATTTTGTAGAGATGCTTTGAAAGCTTTTGATCGCTTTCAAAATAACCCCAGCTTTCTTACACGGTGCTTTATTTTGACAAAACAAGAGCCACCCTTAAAAATACAGGTTCTGTTACTGGCAGAGATCGCAGCCGATCGACCCTTCAGGTACTTAGCACAGTTTGAAACCACCAGAGAACTTCACAACTTTACTCTTTGCAGCAAACCGTGCAACACTAACAGGCTAGTTGAGGTCCAACATCTGAAAGATTTCTGCCTTCAAACTGATCCGAAATGCTAACACTTGATTCTTCTGCAGAGTTCAGACCAGCGGTGAGAATCCACCTTGAGGGGGTGAATTGCTACATTGCTTCAACTTCTCAGCACCTTCCCTGCTAACAGCCACCAGCACATTAGATGGTCTAACGGTGTCTCTGGTGGCAGGGCAGACTGGCAGGGAACTTAAATCAATCTTTATTTCTCCATGTTTCAATGTAATTCTGCCATCAGTTACTGTTAAAATGTATCTGCTGTCTGAATGCCTCCAAGCAGAGCTCCATTGCTCCATTCCTTGCCCTAGGAGCAATACATACCTTGTCCATTCACAACAACCTGGGCAGGCAATCACCTGTGCGTGCTACCTGGGCATTGCACTTGTAAAGATTACTTCACTGCTATTGTCTTCTGAAAGGAAAGGATGGCTCTATTTAAAACAAAGTTTGCTTTGCAACTAATTGAAGGCTCAAGCCCCAGATTTCTGTAGTAGCTTGCAGTTACTCTGGCACCTTGAATTACATCAGCACACTTAGCGAAACTCGCAGAATGCAAACGCCCAAAGGCTTGGCTGATGCCTGCCAAGCTTTGGCTGGAAGAGACTGATAGATCTGTCGTAGATCACAAAATGCTGGAGTAACTCAACAGGACAGGCAGCATCTCTGGACAGAAGGAATGGGTGACGTTTTGGGTCGAGACCCTTCTTCAGTCTGATATGCGATAGTTGATATGGCGATATGGAGGAGTTACTCCAGCATTTTGTGATCTACCTTTGATTTAAACCAGCATCTGCAGTTCTTTCCTACACACTAATCGATCTGTCATTGAAACATAGAACATTGGGTTATTCACAAGGAACACAAGGAAAGATTTACTTTGTAGCAGAAACATACTCATCGGACAGATCCAGTGCATGGAGAAAGCAAAGACTGATGATCGAAGGGATCAGAGACCAAAGGCAGACACAAAATGATGGAGTAACTCAGCGGGTCAGGCAGCATCTCTGGAGAGAAGGAACGGGTGACATTTTGGGTCGAGACCCTTATTCAGACTGAGAGTCAGGAGAAAGGGAGTATTGCGATATGGAGGAGTGAAAATGACAGGTCAAAGCAGACGAAGATAAGGAAATGTAGAACGGGCTTCATTGTTGGCTGAGGGGAAGGTGACAACGATGCATACAGTCAGTAAAATTAATCAGAAGGACAGGGAAACTAGTCAGAGAATTAGGGTGGGGGAGGAATGGAGAGAGACGGAAAGCGAGGGTTACTTGGAGTTAGAGAAATCAATGTGGATACCGCTGGGTAGCAAGCTGCCCAAGTGAAATATGAGGTGCTGTTCCTATGAGGTGGAGTTACTCCAGCATCTGCAGTTGCTGCCTACACACGGGATTAGAGACCACATTGGCTTGCGTTTACTTACCGCACTCATCAGGGAGTCCAACACACTGACAGCAAATGCGGTGCCGCAGGCAAATGGCTGCGTCAGGTACAGCTCTGTGTCCGGGTCATCATCGTCATCTTGGTCCAAAAACTGAACGTTGGAGTCATTGACTGGAGGAAGGAAAGACAAAGAATGCTTCAGTACACACTCAACAACAGGTGCCTCTCGCTGGTCACCAGCAGCTCTGAAGGACGGCAGTCTCCAATTTATGTCCAAATTTCATGCACAGTGCCAGGTGGCCAGAAGTTCGCCTCTGCTTTACAATCCCCACCTCTGCCTTCAGAGAGCTTTCAGAAATAGAGAGTTTGTTGTGAAATCTCTTTCCCTTTTACTCAGACCTTTGAGGAGAGCGCTGGATAGAGCTATCAGTCGGCGTGACAGAGACCGATGAAGAGGGTGCAGCAAACAATACTATGGAAAAAACTGCAAGGACAGAGGGCGGGGTGGTGGGTGTGTGTGTGTGCGGGGGGGGGGGAGGGGAGGTGAAAACAAGAGATGATCAGTGAAAATTAAAACTGTTAGGAGAAAAAAAATTAGAAGGACACAGCCAAGGCAGGCAACGTCAATCATACCTTGCAAAAGAAATAGCACGACAAAAGTGAAATCCTTCGCAGCCAAATGACAACAAGAGCTATGGATCAAGGTGAGGCTGTGTAAAAAGAGAAAGGGGCTGCTTACCCAACTCAGTTATCATTGGGATGTTGGCTCCAATGTTTTTTTCCTGACTGAATGAAACCAAAGGGAGCAATTTGCCAGGTTTAACTAATGATGAATGAGAAATTGGTAAACAGGAGGGTACAATAGATACAGGAAAGAGAACACTTTCATTAGCACCAACACAGAGCAACAATTCATCACCTAGTCACAGTTTCTATACACAGAGAAGGATTTTGTTAATCGATTACCAAGGAGAAGAAGCTTCAAGTAACTTACAGCTTGCACTTCTTGTTTCAAGAGCAACTTTTTCCCAACAACCATTAGGCTTTTGTATGCTACAAAAAACTAACCATATTATGGACGGGCTTGGTTACACTAAAGACAAGGTCTTCTTCTGCACTCGTTTTTTGTTTGTTTTAATATATTTTTTTGATTAACATGTTATCTATGAGTCCTGTGTTCACCGGCCTATTATGCTGTTGCACGTAAGAATTACATTGTTCTGTTTTTAGTACATGTACCAATTAAACACTCTTGACTCAATGTAAATATTCCACAGCTGATGAGATTTTCAGTATGTGTTCATGAAGTGCTGGGGTTGGAGTGCCCCAAACACAGTGACCCAAGTGAAGGTTAGCTGGGAATGGGCTTGGCATCTCCAAGGTTAATCTAATCTTGGTCAATGCCAACACATGGACAACAATGCCAACTGCGGAGCACTGTCTACAGCAATGGGCAGACCCCTTGTTCACCACTTGGTCCTATCACTGATATAAACTCAGAGCTCAGGGTCCTGCCCAGCACTGCACCATAATAATAATAATAATAAATGTTATTTAATGGGCGCCTTTCAGACATCTCAAGGACACCTTACATAGTAATCGGAATAACATATAATCGGAATATAACAAGTAATAAAGACATCACAGAGACACAAATTAAAAACAGAATTCAATCCAAAAACAGAAAATTAAAAACACAGTGTGAAGAGAGGGCAGCGGCAGCCAAAGCGCGCCAGCGTCCACTCTCTCTTCACGGCAGCCATCTTGGACACAGACCTACAGGACTACAATTAGACAAAAAAATTGTATTAGATTGTACAATTATAAAATTGTACAATTAGACAAAAAAAAACACCATCCCATGAGGTGTTGCTCATCCCCCCCTCCCCCCCCCCCCCACCCCACCCCTCCCGTACACTCCGCCACGCAGGAGCACAAAACAATAATGGAACCCGCTTGTTGTCCTTGAAAGAAAAACTTCAGCAAACTTATTATTATGAAAATTACCACTGTCATTCAGCTTCTGTCGGCAGAAATCACACATCACATAAGAATAAACAGCCCCTGCCAACAAGCCCCACACTTAATAGTAAGGTGCATACAGATGATGTGCGTCTCTGCAAACCTGGATGCATGTACTGTACTGCGCGCACGTATCTCGGTTTGTGTTGGCAGCGAACAGTGGCAGGGCAAGACTGTTGGCGTCTCGTGATTAAATAACTCTGGCTGTGTCACCAAGAGACCTGTAACAAGCCAGGGCAGCGAGGAATCGTGTCTTGGCCGAGACGAGTTTGGCTCACGTGCCGGGCCAGTAATGAATTATCCAAGCTTAGGTGCCTTCTGGCTGGAGTTCAACAAAGGAATAAATGCCAATCTAATCACCAGTGGAGCCTGCAGCTAATGCCAGTTGTACAGGCGGTAACTCAAGCACTCCCTTAAACGTAGCAACTGGAAAACCTTGCCAAGAGCCTAGATGGGTTTTCGTTTAATTTGATCAGAATACAGTGGGGAAAAAAATCAATCCAATTGCCCACCTATGTCAAAAACAAATTAATAGCCCACAGGTTACGGAGGTCATTTCATAAGAGGTATAGCTGTCAGTTTACGATCCAGTAACGTTGACAGCTTTATATCAATGGTCATGTTTATATTCAACATTTGAAATGTGCCGCTGGTCTTTTTTTATCTTCTACAAGCTGTTATCTTTAGATTTTTGTTTTAGCGGGAGGTGAAATACTAAAGTTGCTGAAGGTTGATGCTGTACATTCACAGAGGAAGTCCAGGGCTGGATTAGCCCCCTGGATCCACATTGCCGTCTGTCCAACCCTGCCCAAACACATCCAGCGGGGCAAGATCTGTGCTACTTATTAATAGTAGGCTAGATTATTGCAACGGTCTCCTTGCAGGTCTTCCAAAAAAAACTGTCAGGCAGCTACAGCTTGTTCAGAACGCTGTTGCTAGAGTTCTAACAAAGACCAAAAAATTTGAGCATATTACACCAATTCTTAAATCCTTACATTGGCTCCCTGTATGTCAAAGAATTGATTTTAAAATCCTGCTGCTCACCTATAAATCACTACATGGTTTAGGGCCAAAGTATATCACTGACATGCTTCCACTATATAAGCCTTCTAGACCGCTAAGATCTTCTGAAACCAATCTGCTAGTGATTCCCAGAGTAAATACAAAACATGGGAAAGCAGGATTTAGTTACTATGCAACAAATAGCTGGAATAAACTTCCTGAAGATTTAAGACTTGCCTCAACTTTGACCACTTTTAAAACAAGACTGAAAACTTATGTTTACTTTAGCTTTCAGCTAAATCTTAACTACATTGCACTTTTAACTTTTGCACTTTTTATAATGCATTTTTAATTTTGCTTTTCTTTTCTTTTAGTTCTTCTATTTTATTTCATTTTATTATTTCATTTATTGTATGACATGTTTTTATGTGAAGCACTTTGAGTCTGCCTCGTGTATGAAATGTGCTATATAAATAAAGTTGCCTTGCCTTGCCTTGCCTACTTAAACTCCAGCCCCAGAACAACCAGCAAAGTCAGGACAGGAACCACAGGAGAGACACAGGTGCTGGAATCCTGAACAAAATGGAAACTGCTGGAGGAACTCAATGAGTCAGGCAGCATCTGTGGAGTGAGAAGATCTCTGTCAAACCTGATGCTTTCCTGACCTGTAGCCATGCAAACCTCCAGTTTAAATTCCATTTGGAATATTTTGGAGGACCAAGAAACCAAGAACCAAGAATGAACACTTTCAAACCTCCAGTTTCCCTCCCCGCTGACTCTCAGTCCGAAGAAGGGTCCCGATCCAAAACATCACCCATTCCTTCTCTCCAGAGACGTTGTCTGTCCCATTGAGTTACTCCAGCATGTTGTGTCTATTTTACTTTAGTTTAGTTTAGGGATCCAGCATGGAAACACTCCCTTTGACCCACCTTGTGCATGCCATCCATCAATCACCCATTCACACTAGTCCTATGGTACCTCACCTACCCACTCCCTTCATGCTAGGGGCAATTTACAGAGGCCAATTCACCTACGAACCAGCATGCTCACCGAGTCTGTGCCGACCTATGATCCCCGCTACACTAGTACACACGACACACTAGGGACAATTTACCATTTTTACTGAAGCCAATTAACCTACAAACCTGTTTGTCTTTGGTGTGTGGGAGGACTCCGGAGATCCTGGAGAAAATCCACACAGGTCACGGGGAGAACGTACAAACTCTGTAGAGGCAGCACCTCTGGTCAGGATCAAACCCGGCCTCTGGCGCTGTAAGGCAGCAACTCAGTCGCTGCACCACCATGCCACCCTATTTTTGTTATGGCTTATGGACATGATGGAGAAATACAATTTGCAAGGCAATGACAAGAAATACACCCTGGCTCCCTACACCATGGGCGGTCTGTAATACGATACAGAGAACAATAAACCAACTGGAGTGAGAAATTATATGGCGATGGGCACGTTGTCAGCTCCAACCAATCTGTTGAGAAGTGAAGCTGAAATTTTTTTTCTGCTTCAAACCATTACAAAAAGGGTCACTTAAAATAAAGTTTATATTCTGGCTAAAAAGAGATTTTGCTCAAAGGCACTGGCATATAGTGTTTCATGGTTCAATGCTCATTTTCATCGAACTGATCAAGATACAAATTAATGAAGATGTTTAGTTAAAACTTGGGTGAGATGCATTTACAGCTCAAGGCAACTCCATGCTTCATGTGAATCTAAAGATCAGTTAAAAAACTGTAAACATTCCTGTTCAACGCTGCTCTCCCCAAGACCCAGCCGCTTGTCTCTGGAACAGATAAATGTTTCACTCCTGTTCTTCTGAAAAGTTTTTGTTTGGTCTCTTCCTGACAACTCCAGAAGACAGTCTGTTTTTTGGGAAGCAGCCTGCTACAGCGGGGAAAACGCAATAAAGCGCAGGCTGGACAGAGCTTGGCCCTGGGACTGTGGAGCAGAAACGCAATGGAATTATCCTGTTGAAATTGAGTAAGAGCATTCACTAACACAAGGCTGCAATGCAAGTGCATTATTTTTTTATCTCTAATACGGAGCTGACCTCAACTATTTCTGTGCGTTCACCATACCATGAAACAAAATAGATTAGTGACTCTTCACACCGTCTACAGGTATATGAGCCATCACCCCACATGGCAATGGGATTTGAATTAGACATTCTTATCAATGATCCAAGTGATAAAGGTGGAGCAGTGTGAGCTATAGCATCATAGTCATGTAGCACAACAACTAGTCCTTTAGCCCATCAAGTCCATGCCAACCATTAAGCATCCATTTTATACCAATCCCATTAAATTCATTCCACATTCCCATCAACTTCCCCACCATCTACACACTTGGGAACAATTCATCATGGACAATTATCCCACCGATTATCTGCACATCTTTGAAATGAGGGAGGAAACCAGAGTATCCGGAGGAAGTCCATGCGTTTGCAGTGAGGGCTGGCAAACTCCACACAGACAGCACTGGAGGTCAGGATTGAACAAGCAACACTGAAGCTGAGGGAGCAGCTCTATTAGCTGTGTGTCATTGTCTCAAATAAAACAGCCTAAATGTTTGAGGCCACAAACTCCAGATATTAATTAACTACTAAATTCCAACAGTCCAAATTTAAAAAAAGGGAGGGGTAATGACCACACTCAGTGTTTTGGCAAATTTCCGCTTTTTAAAAAATCACTGAGGTTTGATCCAGTATTTGTTTACCAAAGGGTTGGGTATTGAGAGGGAGTGAATATGAACACAATGAGCTAAACTCAGTTTAATGAGGTTAACAGCTTCACTCAGTCTGCCTCCACCTACCTGATCTCCCGGTTGCCAAACACTTTAATTCCCCTTCCCACGCTGACCTTTCTGTCCTAGGCCTCCTCCATTGTCAGAGTGAGGCCAAACGCACATTGGAAGAACAGCATCTCATATTTCGCTTGGGCAGCTTACAGCCCAGTGGTATGAATATTGATTTCTCAAACTCCAAGTAACCCCAGCATCCCCTCTCTCTCCATCACTCTACTACACAAGTTGTACCATCTTCAAATTCATCTTGCTGTCTCATTGTCTGTACTCCTTCTCACCGAGCACATGGCTCACAATGGCCTGTCTCCTTGATCATCGTTTCTCTTTTGCATATCTTCCATTCATGTTCTATATCTCTCTACATCACCGTCTATATTTCTCATTTCCCTATCCCCGACTCTCAGTCTGAACAACGGTCTTGACCCGAAACGTCACCTACTCCAGAGATGCTGTCGGACCCGCTGAGTTACTCCAGTTTTTTGTGTCTATCTTCGGTTTAAACCAACCTCTGCTGTTCCTTCCTGCACACTTACTGAGTATCTCAGTCTGTTGAAACATTGGGCCGCTCTATACTATGGATCATTACTGGTTGGTGTGAATTGCTGTTTATTCTGATATTCAAAGGGGAAATGGATCAATTCCCTGATTCAGCAAAGACTGAGAGGTTCAGGTTAAGAAAGGGCACAGTGATTATTGGTCCGATAAGGTTCTAAAATAGAGCCACACACTTTGGCAGAATGAACTAGTTTGTTTTTCACATTCCTTAATGTTCATTGTAAGTGGAAAAAAAAAATCTTGACCTGGCAGAGCAGCCACATTGAATAAATTGAATAAATTGTGTTTTAAATGACCAAACAGCAAACTTGCCTCCTAATTTGTGCTTGCAAAAAAACACAAAATCATCACAAGAACATGGGCAGACCACTAAGATGGTCCTGTTCTTCCATGTATTCTAAATGGCTGTCCGTATGGCATTAAGATAAACTAGCATCAAAACCTAATTACTAAATTATCTTTTTTTAATAATCCAGCGAGTGGGACTAATTACCCAAAGACACGAGTACAAAATCCCAGCCTGACAGATGGGGAAATTAAACATGGCAAATAATCTGGAATCATTACAAAAATCTTCTCAGCAATAGCCACAAGAAAGCTACGAGAATGTCACTAAAACCCATCTGTTTTTTTAGACATCCTTCATCTCTTTGGCATCCATGTGAGTGTGAGTTTCGATCACCTGAAATGAGTCTCACTATAGCCCAACAAGCCACCCGGTTCCATCAAGAAGGCTCAACGCCAACTTCTCCAGAACAAATTGTGGTGGTCAATAAATATCAGCCTTGCCATTTCCATCTCATAAGCGAATGATAAAACCTAAGTGCCAATAGTATACTACAGTTAAAGGATTAGCAGCAGGTTATTCTTGGAGAAGATTGTAAATCTGTCCCTAGTGTGTGTAGGATAGTGTCAATGTAAGTGAATCGCGGGTCATAAGGTTATAAGGTCAGAAATAGGAGTAGAATTAGGCCATTTGACCCATCAAGTCTACTCCGCCATTCAATAATGGCAGATCTATCTCTCCCTGCTAACCCCATTCTCCTGCCTTCTCCCCATAACTTCATAACACTGGTCAACATGAACTCTGTGGGCCAAAGGGCCTGGTTCCACACTGTATCTCTAAGCTAAACTAAAATAAAGAGGTGTTTAACAATTTAGTGGAAGAACTAAGTTAACACATGATTACCCAGGCGGTAACAGGGAGAATGTACAAACTCTGTACAGACAGCACCTGTGGTCAGGATTGAACCTGGGTCTCTGGCGCTGTAAGGCAGCAGATCTACCGCTGCGCCATCGTGGCGTCCAACATGCAAATCGTGGAACACATCCAACGCCTGATACAACAAGCCATAGACCACTGGGCTGGGGTTTGGAGAAAACTCTACATACAAATAACGGGTGCGTCATTCAATTCTAAGGCGGAGATCGGTAGTTGTGACCCAGAGCTAGTGCTGACATATCTTGAGACCTGAAACGTCACCCATTCCTTTTCTCCAGAGATGCTGCCTGTCCCGCTGAGTTACTCTAGCATTTTGTGCCTATCCTCTAGTGCTGACATGATGGGCCAAATGACCTCCTTCTATGACAATAAACCAAGTCAGCAACTTCCTACTCAAGAGTTTTTAGTGGAAGATAGACACAAAAAGCTGGAGTAATGCAGCGGGTCAGGCAGCATCTCTGGAGAAAAGAAATAGGTGTTTTAGAGAATAGATAAATAGGTGAAAAGAGAGATAGGTGAAAATAATTTTAGTGTTCCGTTTCTTGGTTGATGTTCGAACCAGGATGGAAGCAGGCAGCAGCAACAATTTGTCAACAGAATGCTACTCAGAGTCTTAATGCCATGAAACAGTCCAGCTAACTTTCGATCTCAAGTTTAATTTGCATTTCTTAAAAATGAGTTTGTCTTTTTAACAGCACACAGAAATCGTGCAGTAATTTACTTCCTGGAAGGCCAAATCCTGGCCAGCAGTTACTGAGTTATTTACGCCCCAGTAAAACCGTGACATTACTCTTGGTGTTATTTCCCAACTTATTCTGAGCTAATGCATCAACTCCCAATGTTACCCCAGGTTCTCATTCTTTAAAACAATGGCTCACAAGGTGACAGTAGATGTAAAAGTCAGAAAGTGTCCCCATTAAGACTACTAGTGTGCATACCACATAAAAAGGAAGAGGTTGATTACATTTACTGCAGATTACACATGACATGTTTAACGTATTCTAAACATTTATCAGCAACTAATTACAATTATCTCCCGGTGAACCTCCACTAATCATGTCACGGGTGTTAACCTTTGATGTAAGTAATTCACTGCGTGAGACGCGGAGATGTTGGAAGGAGAGAAAGCATTTCATAAATGTGTGTCTTATTAGTGAAGAAACAAATTAAAGTGGTGAAGCACTCGCTCTGAAACCAGAAGCAACCAGGGTGCAGAGGTGAAACACTGCAGGATTTCTATTTGACAACCCTCGGGTTTTAACATAATTTATATGAGAATGACGATATTAAGGTAACACTCAGCTTCAGGAGGTTAAATCCACTAAATCCAGCTTTGAGGAACCACGGAGAACTCCTGCATCCCGCAGAGCGTACCAGTAGGAGAGGAGATTAGTTCGTTTAGCTACTCCACAGATTTGCACAGCTTCCCTGTTCCATGGTCTAGTTATGTGGGGGGTGTAGCGGCTTGCTGGTGGGACTACAAGCTAATTTACCACCCCCGCACCCTCCTTCGCAAGTCATGCTAAATGGCCAGTTAGAAGGTCATGAACGCAATGCCCTCCTTTAGCAGGTAATTGTAATTAATCACTGGTAAATGTCGAGGATAAGTTAAATATGCCACACGATAGTATGCCGTCGGAGTAAAAGGTCTTTTATTCACCCGTAATACCAAAGGGCCAACACGAAGTTGAGGGTCCATCAGACATCTCTCCCTTCATTCGGGAGCAATTGTAATCAGTCACTGATAATTATCTCAGACAGGTTAACCACACAATCTGCAGGAGATTATTTAGTCCATTTACGTAATAACAAGGAATTGCAGATGCTGGTTTATACCAAAGATAGACACATAGTACTGGAGTAACTCAGCGGGTCTGGCGGCATCTCTGGAGAAAATGGGTAGGTGACGTTTCGGGGTGAGACCCTTCCTCAGACTGATTGCAGGGGAGAAATCTGGAAGAGAGGAGGAGCCCGAGAAATCACGGACAGCCACAAATGGCCTCAGGCGAGGGGATTCCCTGATAGGCAGATTGTGGGACAAAGGCTAGAGATAGGAGCTGGTGTGAACCCAAAAGGGATACATCTCTGCGAACTGCGAAGTTTGTTGAAGGACTTTTAGTGGACGGGTTGGAAGGGGGAAGAAACCAGAGCAAGAAATCAGCTGGGATTCAGGGGAAGGGAGTAGGAAATGTGAGGAGGGATTTACTAAAGCTTAATTCAATATTGATTGCTATGCACTATCAAATACTTAAATGATCAAGATCCTTGGTAGAGGGAGAAAGAAAATAACAACTTGTCCTGGGATTGTTTGGAAGAGAGGTTGAGAGAAAGAAGGTGGAATGGTCCAGGTAAGTGATATCTGACCGACTGAGGAGCAGAGCAGATTTATTATTATTTTCAAAGAAGATAGATTTTTTTTTTGTTCACTTCTACACTTTTTGTTTGCAATCGGAATCCACCCAGTATTTGCCAGTTCTTGCCACACCTCAACCCATCACCTCTCTGTACCATCTATCGCCACCCTGCACCATCCATCTGAAGAAGAGTCCCAGTCCAAAATGTTGTCTGTCCATTTCTCTCCCCAGATGCTGCCTGACCTGTTGAGTTTCCCAACAGTTTGCTCTTTGCTCAGGATTTTTAGCATCTGAGTTTCTTGAGTCTCCAGATCATTTTATCCAGATTTAATACCAAGGACATCTACGGTTTTGGTCCTTAGATCATTTGATTGCATATTGGTCAGAAAGAAATAAAAATTTAATTTTCAATGAAAAGTGGGTCTCATTCCTGGAACAGATCGCAGGCACTGAAGGCAGGAATGTTTTGTAACATTGCCATTGTGCGTTTTACGTAAATGGGGCTGAGATTTTGCAAAACGTACATATTATTCTAGATATCACATCACCTAATGTAGAACAATAATGGCACTAGATGCTGCCAATTGGCCTATCAATCCTGCCAGTCACACTCTTTTGCTCTTTCTCTGTAACCCTTGAAGTTCTACCTCAAGTGCTAACTCAATTCCCTTTTGAAAGCACTGATGAAATCATCGATTCATATTTTTTTAAAATGAGGATTAAAACTGTGGTTAAAATGAGGATTTTTCCATATATTTCTGCCAGGTTCTATTGCAATATCTAGAAATATGTTATGGATGCTGCAGTAACACTGACCAAGGATAACCATTCACGGTTTCATGAAAATCCATTTCAATGGTTTGAGAATGGAACTTAATGTGGTCAGCATTGCATTTTCTCCCTAATCTTTAAAAGATGACCTAAAGAGATATGTAATTGAGTCCTTGGGCTGCGCTGCATTAGCTGGTCTCAGCTGTGTTGCCACAGTTGTCCATGGCCTCCTTGGTCTCGGGGAAGAACAACAAAGTGGCAGATATGAAAACATGACCTTCTTGGTCCCAATAATCAGTAGCACTTCCCACCTTTATCCCTGGGTCATTTGGGGAGAAAGTATAATGCTGAGCAAACTAGTTACAAATTCAATAGTGTACTCAAAAATATAGGTCTTCCTGAACAATCAATTCTTTCTATTTGATCTTCTGGTTTGCAACAGTTCATACGTGTTACAGCAAAAGCCCATGAACACGCCCTAGCTCAGAGTTCTGTAATTATTCCTGATCTGGAGTCAGTGTGGATTCCAGTACACCGTGCCTGTGCTATTGTCTCCAGAGCTACGACTTTATTCTTCATTTGTATTGAGAAAGGAATCTACAGTGTCGAGATATTTTCTGAATTAATGTAGCATCCTCTAAGGCAGTGATTCCCAACCTGGGGCCATGGCAAATTACAGGGGGGCCATAGAAATATTTGGGGATATAGGGGGCCACAGGTTCAATGAAGGGGACCCTTTTTTCCCGCTAATAATGTCAGGGGGGGCCACAGAAAAATTTAAGAGCCCAAGGGGGCCATGAGCTAAAAAAGGTTGGGAACCACTACTCTAAGGCATTGTTTTAACTCGAGGAAATGCTCTCTAATCAAGAACTGAGGCCACTGAGGCTATAACAATCATAAAACATAATAATTATAGAGTTATAGAACAGTACAATATAGAAACAGGCCCTTTGGTCCACCTTGTCTATGCGACCAAGTTGGCATATTAGGTTGTTCCTTTTTTGTCCACATCCCTCCAAAAACTCATCCTAACCACATATCTGTCCACATGTTTAGTCAAAAGTTGTATACACTCATGATTTACCTTTGTAAATCCGTTGGAAACAAATCACCAGGTAAATTAGATGCATTAGATATCAAATCTACACATCCACACCTGGTTACCTAATGTAATTTGCAGGACAGGCTACAAGCAAAAAGCAAAGGATAGACCTTCCCTGGTAAGTTCTGCAGCCTTCCCTGGTATGTCTTGGGATTCCGCTCAGCAACATTGAAATACCAGCCTAGGAATGAGTCACTTCAGGATCAATAGTCACCCTAAGTTAGGCAAGGGTTAAATGCACAATACATAGCGTGGCAACTATGCATTGCATTGCTTTGTATTTCACGTCTGATATTTGTTTGCACTCCAGACAATATTTGGCAGCAAACTGCAATTTACAACAGCTATTAACTCTGCCTCCAGCACTTGGTTCTGTGGTGAAGTTTCACTGTGCAATTTCAAGTTGATGACCTGGGATCGCAGTTGCCAAAAGCCAATTATGTCACGGACCTACCCTCTGTGCATTGTTCGTGAATAATGGGATGGCAAAACACAACCCATCTGGTGGAAGCAGCCTGCTGCCCTTACCTAGCTCCGTCATCATTGGGATATTGGCTCCTGTGATGACGGAAGTCGGTCGCACCAAGCCATGGACTGGACTGCTATCTGGTGATGTTCTGTCCATCCCTGGAGGTGTGAATCCTACAAAAATAAAGTAACAAGATCAAATGTCCATCTCTCCAAATAGCAAGATCTGCGTTTCACTGAATGATCCTGCCATCCTGCTTTAGAAACATAGAAACAAAAAAAATAGATGCAGGAGTGGGCCATTCGGCCCTTCCAACCAGCACTGCCATTCAATATGAT
Source organism: Amblyraja radiata (assembly GCF_010909765.2). Taxonomy (NCBI): domain Eukaryota; kingdom Metazoa; phylum Chordata; class Chondrichthyes; order Rajiformes; family Rajidae; genus Amblyraja; species Amblyraja radiata. The sequence goes on along the minus strand of NC_045992.1, from coordinate 4,148,006 downwards.
CATGGCTGATCATCCAAAATCAGTATCCCGTTCCAGCATATTTCCCATATCACTTGATTCCGTTAGCCCTAACTCTCTTGACAACATGCTTTGTGGTATTTGACCCTGCATGGGAAAGGCTCCCCTTAATTGCGAACTATCTCCAATCACAGAGACTTCTTGTCCAATCAAACCCTCGGCCGTTCATTTTTCCTCCACAATAAATACATGTTCAGTGTGGACAGAGTCGGCTAAAGTCGAACTTTTTATTTGCACAGAGTACACAAAAAGATCAGCTTGAAATGGAAAGACTAAAAAGTAAAGTGCTGTCGTAAGCCCTCATTATAAAGCCCTCTGATGTGCCACAGTCTTGATGCAACATGTGTTACTGATAAATAAAGTATAGCCAAACTCCAATCTTTCCATTGAACCATGATTTCTCATGGTTCCTGAAGGGAATGTTATAGTGAGGGGCTGCAGTACAAAGAAAGCTGCCAACATCTTACAGTAAGTTCAGAGAAGTGGCATGTACTTTCAAGCCAATCACCCCCAAAAAGTGGTTAAGAATTCTAATTGATGAGCATCAACTGATCAGACACTCTGCAATTTGGAAATGTTAGGCACAGTGAACAGTAACTCATGTGGCTTCCCTTAAACCCAGTTCATTCCCTCCTTTCTAATCTTTGTTAAATCTTTTCGTCCAAACTCATTTTCGTTTTGGTGCCTGCATTAATGTTTTACCATGCCAACAAGCCCAGTAGCAGTAGCCTGAAATAATTCAATCAATAAAGGTCACTTGATCCCTGTTTAGCATTTACAGGTTCGCCATCATGCTACTGATATTAATTTTACATGTTTCCCATTTTGCTACTACATAGTGAACATTAAATCCTTTGTATCAGAAATGTTAACATTCACCATCCTTATAAAACCCACAAACATGCCATTTCTTTTGAAGTCATAGACCTTGGCATTTTTCATTTTCCATGTTCACAAGTCAACACCTAAAGCCAGTAATGCAGTATACATAATACATAGACTTCAGGTTATTTTAGAGAGAGCTTCAGGCCATTAGTTAATACTGACACAATAAAAAATCCAGCCTGTTGGCTTTTAGAATTGTTTGCTTTACTTAACAAAACATATACTGATCTTAAAGATTTTAACAAAACCATATTCTTCCAATTGAATTTTTTAAGCAAACACTCTGAAATTGTTTCTTTCAAATGGAAATGTGCACACATTTTGTATTTCTAGAAAGCTTCGACTGAAGCAAGGAGTCACATGCACTTGAATATCAGGGATAACACTTCTGTTAATGGTTGAAGACCACAGAGATGTTCAGGTTCCCTTAAGTCAATGAAAGCATTACGTTTATCCCAGGCATTGTCTTGTTTTTTTCCCCGCAAGTAACTTGTGCTATGCAATTTCTGTTGAAGAAGTGTTGATAATGTATCATTCAGAATGCCATCGACAAAAGGGAAACAAGGGCTTTTATTATTTGCATGCAAATTTCCTGGCTGCCATTTAGTTCTCTATGCATTTCCAGCTCTGTGAACCTTGCCAAACTCAATTTATAGAAATTACTTGTACCTTACACAAAGGGAGACTGAATGAATGAGGAGGTCAAAATCGTTTAAAATCATTAAGTGAGAATAAATGGAACTTTTTGACAAAGTGGAGTTGAATGCCTAAACACATTGAAATTGTATTATCCTTGCCCTCCATAGCAGTCTCTATTTCGAACTGTTTGGATGTTTCATGTCTCAATAAAAATCAAGCAACTCTGAGTTCTGAAGGGTGGCAGACTCATGTAATTAATGAGGGAACTTTGGAACCTTTGCGAACATCAGGACTCAACAAACACTTAATGTTCAGGACTTAGGACCTAGCTGTACACTACAGCATCAAAGCATACCAGACACTGCATACATAGGCTGTCCAAAGCGCGGGCAATGGCATTAGAATAATATGGGATAACCTTGAATTGCATGAAACATGTATTAGAGAGGGCAGAGAGTAAAGAGAGTGATCATACAAAGGCCTACACTTGGGTCATCATTATTTACTTCTCCCTGTGAAAAGTCAAAGCATTTATTGCATTTAATTCCCTAGCCCAGAGGATTCCTCTACAAGATGCTGACATTCTATATAACACAATGTTCAGGCTTTAGAACTCCCCTGTTGTTTGAGACTCTTACTTACTGTGGCCTTGCATGGGCACTAATATGGGAGTAATGAAAAGGGAACCTGACAGTGTGCCTCTGTAGTATTGGTGACTGAGGACTATTGTATGCAGCACACAGATCAAGGCACCAAATGACACATTTTAAGAGGATTCAGTGACACTTAACAGATACTGAACGCAAACAATTGAATGATAGAAAACCATCTAGTCAACAAGATAAATAAAGCCCAATGACTGGATTAAATACTTTTTAATATCACATTAGTATCTGATGCAGCATAAATTATGCAAATTTCAAACCAAAGCTTATGTGAAAATTATGCAGATTATAACTTGATTAGGCTTCTATCAGGAGATCCAATTTGGCTTTTTTATCTATTAAATTCCAATAAATGAAGCATCTGAATAGGTCCCCAGAGCAGCTGCAGTAATAACTGCACCAGTAGTTGTTTCAGCATTTGATGTTTAAATAGTTTCACATATTAAAAGGGATGGGAGGGATGAGGGGAGAGGATTGTTCTTGTAAATAGGCAAGTTTATATTTCCAGTATGTCAAATCCAGAATGTGCAAGTCAGTCCCCTGGACATCCTGGGTGTCATGGTACAAGCACAAAGTAATCATCTACAGCTGGTTCCCCTCTGTTATCAGGTTTCTGAACGGTCCTTCCATAGGCTAGGGTACTGTCCAATTCACCTCTACCCCATTGCTGACATTGTACCCTTTCTATGGAACTGATGCACTCCAATGCTGGGAACTATATTCTTAACTGTATCTTCCCATTTGCTCTACCTATTGTACTCAAGTTTGATGCGATTGGATTTATGCCTCGTATGATCTGATCTGACTGGACAGTTTGCAAAACAATGCTTTTCACTGTACTTCGTAGCATGTGACAATAATAAGCCGAAACTTACCATTAAGTGCAAGTGATTACTATATAGATCAGCAGACTGCTTGCACCCTGTTAATAACTATGGGATGCAAGGCCCTTATTAATGACCTCCACTCTAGTCTTTGATGGCTTCTCTCTTAATCATTCTACAGTGGAAGTAAACATGTGTTGAGTGAAGAGCAAAAATCACGTAACACGGTGGCATAGAGGTAGAGTTGCTGCCTTATAGCCCTGTCCCACGGTACAAGTTCATTCCAAGAGCTCTCCCGAGTTTAAAAAAAATCAAACTCGTGATAAGCACGGAGAATGAACGGAGCGGGTACGTCGGAGCTCGGGGACGTCTCTTAGCGCTAACGGCAGGTACTCGGGAAGACTCATAATGGCAGGTAAGCACGGGAAGACTCGCGAAGATTTTTCAACATGATGAAAAATGTCCACGCGAGCCCCGAGTACCGACGAGTGGCCATTACCGTAAATCTCTGAGTTCGAATCAGGGCAAACTCGGGAGAACTCTTGGAATGAACTCGTACCATGGGATAGGGCTTTTACAGCGCCAGAGAGCTGGGTTCGATCCTGACTATGGGTGCTGTCTGTACGCAGTTTGCTCGTTGCCCCCATGACCACGTGGGTTGTCCCCAATTGCAGAGGACATGTTTTTAAGGTGAGAAGGGGTGGTCCCCTCACTGCCTCTAATACTCTGGAGAAAGCAAACCAAGTTTGTCCAACCTCTCCTGGTAGCTAATGCTCTCTGATCCAGTCAATATCCTTGTGAACTTCTTCTCCAACCTCTCAAAAGCACACAGCATTCCACATTTGGCCCAACCAAAGTTCTACACAGCTGCTCAGTGACTTCCCAACTTTTATACTCAGCACCCTGACCAGGAATGCCGAACGCCTTCTTTACAAACCCTATCCATTTGAGTTCCCCCTTTCAGGGAGCAAGGAACTGGATAGAGTGGATGTGGAGAGAATGTTTCCGCTATTGGGAGAGTCCAAGACTAGAGGGCATAGCCGCAGAATTAAAAGGACGTTCCTTTAGGAAGGAGATGAGGAGGAGTTTTGTTAGTCAGACGGTGGTGAATCTGTAGAATTCATTCATTGCCACAGACAGTTGAGGAGGCCAAGTCATCGGGTATTTCTAAGGCGGAGATTGACAGATTCTTGATTAGAAAGTGTGTTAGGGGTTATAGGGAGAAGCAAGAGAATGGGATTGAGAGGGAAAGATAGATCAGCAATGATTGAATGGCAAAGGAAACGTGATGGGCTGAATGGCCTAATTCTGCTCTTATGACATGAATATATTAAATAAATCAAAGGGAATTATATTGATGAGATTATTCCAGGCATATATTTTTGACTAAACCTCTTTCTCATGTGTCTGAAGAATCGAATCAACCATTTTGCTGTAGTTACTACATGACATCCATTAAAGATATTACTGAATGAGATTGATAATGACAATTTTATTTAAATTCCAGATTATTAATCTGAATTTAAATTCCACAAACACCACAGTGGGATTTGACCTCAGGACTCTGGTGTGATAGGCCAGATCTCTGGATTGCTATTGTGACAATTTAAACACTGTACCACCACTAAACCTGTTACAAACCACCTGGAAATGATTGCACCGCTTCTTGCTCCAGGGTAGAATAGTATTTACTTGCAAAGCAAGGAAAACAACAACAAATTATAGGTGTGTTGTTACATGGGTATATTGAGAAAGGACAGAAACAATGATTAAGACAGCATGGACATGGTAATGAGAGAGGGGTGAAAAATGAACGTGTTTCGCAGGAGTTCAATGGCTTACGTGCAGGAAATGACCAAATTGACACAGAAGCTCCCACTCACAATGATGCTGATTAGTGAACTAAATATTATCTTTATACTCAGAAAATAAAACTATTCCATTACAATCTGGATCTTTAGTTTGGGTTTTGCCACAAAGTGGCCAAAAGAAAGGCTAATAATGAAAGGTCGGCTGTAATGATTCCAAACATGTTGTTACAACTCATTAACTCTAATTATCATAGATTGGAAGTTTAAATAATCGGCATTTTTGACACAATGATACAAATATCGATTCAACTGTGCGAGGAGCTGCAGTGATTCCATTCTTTCACTGCGGTGAATAATTCTACACAGAGTGGTGCAATGTGCAGCAGAGGTTTAATAACTATTTCACAATAACACTGATTTTTAGTTTAGTTTAAGAGATACAGTGTGGAAACAGGCCCTTCGGCCCACCAAGTTCGTGCCGACCAGCAATCCCCGCACACTGCTTCTATACTAACACCAGAACTAAAGGGCCCGTCCCACTTGGGCGTCATTTACGCGTAATTTACGCGTCACGGCGCATGCCGCGCACATGATGCACGCATGGTATGCATTACGCGTGCATGACGCGTGGTGACGTCGGCAGTGTTGCGCGGTCGTGCACGGTGCCCAGAATTTTGGTATGTACAAAATATTCACGTGCCATCTACGTGACGCGCAAATGACACCCAAGTGAGACAGGCCCTTAACTGTTGAGCCTTCCCAAGGTGAGCTGGGCCTAGCTCAATGAAACACACAAGTGAAGGGAGGTGCCCTCAATGATATGCTTGCATCTACACCATCAGGTTTTTTGTGTGTATTTGTTAACATGTAGTTGGCTGTTTATTGCAAATAGAGTTAGTTACTGACCTTATGGGCCTGTCCCACTTACGCGACTTTTTCGGCAACTGCCGGCACCCGTCATAAGTCGTTGCAGGTCGCCGAAAATTTCCAACATGTTGAAAATTCAGCGGCGACCAGAAAGACACTACGACTCTTTGGGCGACTGAGGAGACGACTCACGAACATACTAGCGACACCCTGGTGACATGTCGCAGGGTAAAGCCTGTATGGTCAGGAGTAGACGCCCAAAGAGTCGTACCTTGTTCTGGTCAACGCTGGATTTTCAACATTGAAAGATTTTGTTGAAAATTTTTGGCGACCTGCTGCGACTATGACGGATGGAGACAAGTCGCCAAAAAAATCGTGTAAGTGGGGCAGGCCTATTAGTATAAGTTGGTATAATCAGTTTAGATAATACTTTGGCTTTGGGCTTGATTTTCTTGGTTGAGCGCTTATCCTGGTGTCTTAGCACAATACTTTGTGTTTTAATGGTAATTCACACAAGAGGAACAATGTATAATTTTACCAAGCCAATTAACCTACAAACATCTACGTCTTATGGAATGTGGGAGGAAACCGGACATCCCGGAGGAAACCCACGCAGGTCACGGGGACAACGTACAAACTCCATACAGACAGACACCCAAAGTCAGGATCGAACCCGGGTCTCTGGCCCTGTAAGGCAGCAGCTCTACCATTGTGCCACTGTGCCGCCCTTTATATGATATTGAGCAGGATAATAACCTTTGCTGAATGATGGCCAGGGTAAGCTCTGAGCATTGTGGTATGCATTCATTTCAAACTCCTTAATGCTGGAAATGATTTCCTTCTTAGAGCTCATTTATTACTGAGACTGGCAGGGGAAGGGTGCCCTCAGAAGTCTTCCTGTGATGGAGCTGACAGGAAAGGTTATGGAAATCATTTAAAAAAAGTAATCAAAATGTCACAAGATGAGAATCTATCAAGTTGCTCCAATGTCAAAGACAAGAAAGAGGGTCCCAAAAGGTTCCGAGACTCATCTTATTTTGATGATTATCTTATTTTATTTTTAACAGTGTATTTAGGGCGGAGGGGTTGAGATGAAGGATTTGTCCATTTCCTGAGTAGCAGACAAATGGGGGAATAAAAGATTGTTAAGGGCTTGGACACACTAGAGGCAGGAAACATGTTCCCGATGTTGGGGGAGTCCAGAACCAGGGGCCACAGTTTAAGAATAAGGAGTAAGCCATTTAGAACGGAGACGAGGAAACACTTTTTCTCACAGAGAGTGGTGAGTCTGTGGAATTCTCTGCCTCAGAGGGCGGTGGAGGCAGGTTCACTGGATGCTTTTAAGAGATAGCTAGATAGGGCTCTTACAAATAGTGGAGTCAGTGGATAGGGGGAGAAGGCAGGAACGGGGTACTGATTGGGGATGATCAGCCATGATCACATTGAATGGCAGTGCTGGCTCGAAGGGCCAAATGGCCTACTCCTGCACCTATTGTCTATTGTCATAAATGCTATGGGAATTCTGGAGAAACATGTTTCCCCAGTGAATGGGGAGAAAGTGGGACTCGCCCTCCCCTCCCCTCCCCAAAAAATACAGGGGGGGCGAGATGATGAGTAGAGGGGTGTTTAAAGGGAAGATGGATCTATAACTGGGAGAAAGGAACAGACGGATACAACGATGGGTGTCTCTGGAAAGAGAGAGTGGAGGCAGATATTGAGCAGAACCATGGCTTTGAATCAATGGGCCAAATAGCCATTTGCTCTCCTGTTAATACAATCCAATCAATGGAAATAAGAGCAACTCTTCAAAACATAAAATGGAACCAGTGGAGCGCTTCTCCATCGGGGTAACCGCTGGAGAGGAGTTGCACCAGACTTTGGGCCCTGATGTAGTGTGGATGTAGATGTCAAGAGGTTTGTATAGTTTTACAGCCCAGTTCAGCAGGTCACCAACTCCCCACCACACTTCAGATCTTCCCAAGAGCTGGGGAGGATGTACTTCAGGTCAGGATACTTTCTACAGAAAGTTTACTGGAGTATTCGATGACATGGCAAATCTCTTTAAATTTCTAAAGTCGAGCATTCATTGGGACACCATCTATGTGACAAATCATCCTGATGTTCACACCCAGGAATATGAAGTTGTTAACTCACTCTATCCACTATCGATCCACCAATTAAAACTGGTGCAGAGGCTCCCTAATTCACATTTATGAAGCCAATGATTAGTTCCTCGGTCTTGTTGACATTCCTTGGTACAAGGATAGTATGGGGCAACACAAATTTGGTTTTGAATCCAACTATGGGTTGGGTGAGGTGGGCGGGGGTGGGTGAGGTGGGTGGGGGCAGGTATATCTCCACTTGTTTCTATTTTTCTCTTGTTTTTTTCCTTTTCCTCTCTTATATCTTGCTTCACTCTTTGACCACACTACTTTGGTAGTCTACGGGTCCTATCTCTTGTTCTTTTTTTCTTCTCTTCCCTCATCTTCAGGTTAAAAGGTCAAAATTGAAGCTGTACAATAATTGTATAATTTCACATGCCGAATGTTTTATTCTTGTACAATTGCTTCTAATAATTTTTTTTTTTTTTTTAATATTAAAAAAAAAGACATTATTGCAGTATTGTCTGTCTTGCGGCATCACTCAACGGGGTGTTCAAGCTCTCTTCTGAGAGTTCTGGATATGTTAATCTTCTGGATATAAATCTTTCATGGTTCAATTCAATGCTTCGATGATACTTCATTGTCAAAGGCACTAGGTGCACTGAAATTCTTTGTTTTTGCATACAATCTGGTAAAATCATACAGAAGACCACCTAGGCAGTGCGCAAAGAGTCGCCACATTTCTGGCACCAACAGACTTGTTTTGCTAAACATAGGTCTTGCACACAGTCACTGGACCAGGGATACAAGCAAGGCACTGAACAGACTCCACTGCCCTCCTCTCTCTCTCTCTCTCTCTCTCTCTCTCTTTTTCTTTCTATCTCTCTAACACAAACACACTATCAAACAGTTGATCAACAGTGGACTGAAACTTTACAGAGAGTTCAGAGCTCAGAGTGAAAAATAAAACAAAATGAATGAGAAAAAAATCAGAGCAGATTCTTGGCAGAGGATTTCGATCCAAGATCATAGATTGAAAAGTGCATAGACAGAGAGGGTCTAAAAATGGAGTCATCAAAGGCAAGGGTTGACAGCTGTTAGTTGGACTTTCATCTTCAGGAGTTGAAAGCTGCACCATTATCATCTGCCCACAGGGCATGAGGACAGTGATCCACACATCAGACTGTGGGAGAATCAAGGACAGAGAGCATCGAGGGAGCAAAGAATGCAGTGGGACTATCATCAAATTGGTATCATGGGTGAGAATTCTTTAGAAGGAACTGCAGATGCTGCTTTAAACCAAAGAGAGACACAAAAAGCTGGAGTGACTCAGCGGGACAGACAGTATCTCTGGAGAGAAGGAACGGGTGATGTTTCATGTCGAGACCCTTCTTCAGCTTTTTGTGTCTATCAAGGGTGGATAATATCGGAGTCATTTGTATTAAGCTCTATATCGACAAAAGCCCTTTTTCTGAACCATAAGGCATAACCCTCTCCTGCCAAGCAGAAGATGCAAAAGTTTGAAAGCACCTACTTCCAGATTCAGGAACAGCTGCTTCCCCTCTGTTTCCAAGCCAGGGTGAAGTCCCAATCTTCCAACCTACCTCATTAAGGTTGTGGAACTTTTTTCTCTGGAACTGCAATGCTACAATACTGTAAACTATATTCTATACTCTGATATTCTTAACTTTGCACTACTGTTGCACTTGTGTATGATTGTGTTCACTTACACAAGCCATGATCATATTGAATGGCGGTGCAGGCTCGAAGGGCCGAATGGCCTACTCCTGCACCTAGTTCTATGTTTCTATGTTTCTAGTATATTATTTAATTTGATGGCACGCAAATAAAAGATTTTCATTGTACCTTGGCACATGACAATAATAAATCAATATTAATTAAAGTTGAAGGAGAACTTTTCTATTTGTACAGTTCATCCTTTTTGCATTACATTCAGCCTTTATAAATATTGCCCCAGGAACATGTATACAATTAGTGTAGGAAGGAACTGCAGATGCTGGTTTACACCGAAGGTAGACACAAAGTGCTGGAGTAGCTCAGGCAGCATCTCTGGAGAAAAGGAATAGGTGACATTTTGGGTTGAAACCTTTCTTCAGACTCAACTTGATTGTATAATACAATTAGCAATAGTTGAATAGGAAGACACCCCTGATAGCAACGGAGTCTCACAATACTGCATACAGGTATCGCTTTGGACTTCTGAACTCAATTTTGGTTTAGTTTAGTTTTGTTTAGTTTAGAGATACAGCGTGGTAACAGGCCCTTCAGCCCACCGAGTCTGCACCGACCAGCAATCCCCACACACCAACACTATCCTACACACACTAGGGACAATTTACATTTTTACCAAGCCAATTAACCTACAAACCTGTACGTCTTTGTGGTGTGGGAGGTAACCGTGGATCTCGGAGAAAATCCATGCTGTGCAGACAAGCCCCTGGAGTCAGGATCGAACTCGGGTCTCTGGCGCTGTAAGGCAGCAATTCTACCGCTGCGCCACCATGCTGCCTAAAGTGAGATCGTAACTCAACCCATTGAGACACGAGGGGTGGAAGGTATTTCCAGCTCAGGTCGGGCTCTCTGGAGATGCCTCCAAGCATAAAAATCCACAACCAGCAAACTAAATGGGATGATGGATTATGGTGGGAAGAAACCTTTTACAAATGCCGAGCCCTTCCTTTATTTGAGCTGACTCAATTTAAACAGTAAAGTATAAATTAGGTAGTGGAGAGTTGCAAATAAATCAAAAATAATTAATATGCAACGTCTTTAATCATCCCTACCATCAATATGCCACAACTCCTGAAATATATTCCAGTTCCAAAAAGCATCTGCATGATAACAGAGCTGCTGTCAAGTTTGCAAAATTATATCTTATTTATTCATTTAAAAAGGTGAAATAGTCAACATTACAAATCATCAAACCTCACTTTCTGTTCTTTTAGCAGATCCATTACAGAGAAATATGGAAAGTGGGGATTTCACACCTGAAAAAAAGCCATCTCCATGTATCACCGGGAGGAAATGCTCATATTCTCCCCCTTCTTCAGTGTCACAGTTATGTAATAAATATATTGTCCTCCAGTGGCTTGGTGCTTCGTTAAATGCTTGTTGGATGGTGTTTCCACAAGGGGCATTTCAATGTGGAGGAGGTCCAGCTTTGATCCCACCCAGCCTGTACAACTTTACTGTGGCTCTGCCAGATGACAATGACAGTCACTGGAGACCAACTTTGCTTGAAATTACACCTGGACTCAGAGTGCCCTGTATCTCACATAAAAGACACAGATAGACCAAGTGTCAGATTCAGGTGCATGGGAGAGTGCAAACCAGATCTGCCTTCCACCTCCATCTCCAAAGCCTTAAAATAAGCAATGAATGAATCTAAAATGAAAGTTCCTCCTCGTGCATCCAGAAACTGCATTGAAATCTGGATAGAGGATGCGCTGAGTGAGCTACCATTTGGTCTTCATTTCCTCACCCATCTACCAATGAAACCCTTTGACCTGAGTTCACCTATCATTTGCCGGGCTTTGAACCCCCTCCCTACCTGTTTACCACTTTTCTCTCCCCTACTGCGATCTGAAGGGTCCAGACCTGAAAGAACATCTATCTATCCCCTCCACAGATGCTGCCCGACCCTCTGAGTTCCTCCAACAGTTTGTGCTTTACTCCTGCTTTCAATTCTATGAGAGGGAAAACAAACGCATAGTCCCTTTATGATGGGGCAAGAGAGGTTCCTGCTCCGTCCAACTCCCCATCAATATCTAGGGCCCAAACACACATCTCTTGCAATTACTGGACCTACAGAGAGAACATGGTTGCCTTACAGGGAGCACTTGCAAACTCCACAGAGGCAGAACTTGGGGAATCAGGACTGAACCAAGTCATTGGACCTGTGAGGCAGCAGCACTAATTGTAGGTCAATTCCCTCTAACTAAGCCTGCCCGTGTTATACAGACACCATGCAGTCACCAGGAATAGACTACTGAGATAAGGGCAAGGACGTTGACATTTCTGCATCTGAATTCCCTATGAAGTTATTGGAATTCAATGCAATTTTAACTTGGCAAGTTACCTGGACAGGTACATACCTGGAAGGTTTCATACCTGAAAGGAAAGGTTGAAAGGGATATGGGCCAAATACTGGCAGGTGGGCCTTGTTAGATGGGCCATCTTCATCAGCATGGGTATTGGGTTGAAGGATTTTGTTTTGATGCTCTCTAACTCGAGTTGAAAGGAAAACCTCGAGTGGCCTTGCTGTTCTAGAATGCATCGAGATAAAGGACTGTACTTCAAATTTCGAGGCTTCTCTAGTGGGCATTTATCCTTTCCACTCCCCCCACCACATCGCTGCCATTATAGGAAAGATATTGTCAAGCTTGAAAGGGTTCAGAGAAGATTTACGAGGATGTTGCCAGGACTAGAGAGTCTGAGCGATAGGGCGAGGTTAAGAAGGCTGGGTCTCTATTCCCAGGAGAGCAGGAGGATGAGGCGTGATCTGACGGAGGTGTTAAAATCATGAGTGGACTAAATAGGGTAGATGCACAGAGTCCCTTGCCCAGAGTAGGGGAATCGACCAGAGGACAAAGGTTGAAGGTGATGGGGAAAAGATTTAATAGGAATCTGTGGGGTATCTTTTTGGTGATGGGTGTATGGAACGAGCTGCCAGAGGAGGTAGTTGAGGCTGGGTCTATCCCAACGTTTAAGAAACAGTTAGACTGGTACATGGATAGGACAAGTTTGGAGGGATATGGACCAAACGCAGACAGGTGGAACTAGTGTATCTGGGGCATGTTGGCCGGTGTGGGCCGAAGGGCCTGTTTCTACACTGTATCACTCTCTGACTCTATAAACTGTCGTGGGGTGATCCCAGATCCTGGCATTTGCCTGGGCTCATAACACGTCCCACCCAGAGCAAGTGGGAGCTTCACCCCCGGGTGTCAAACGCCGAGACCTGTAGTTTGGAGCTGAGTTGCCAATTAGTAAACAAAAATAAATTTGGGGTTAGAGGCAGACTTCTTCATTGGCACAGCTGCTGTTTGCATCTGGACACCTGTGGTGTCACCTATAAGGCAACTCTACTTGTGGAAGTGGCCTGGCGTCCTTCCTCTCAGTCTGGTCACCTGTGCTACACACTACACACCTGGCCTGAGACCGTGTGTGCACTGTTTCAAATGGAGTCACATTGGTTCAGCTACTGACATTCCCCACAACCTCTCACATCTCTCTGCTTGCAGTCACGAGACAAAAGAAAATGGTTCTTTCTGTCACTAGGTAAACCAGGGGCAATGAGAGCTGCCACAGAAATAAATTCAAATCTATGGGGGACTCACAGGTGACTGTAATGGTGGTTCAGGTTAACCAAGCCCTTGTTCCCCAGGCTGTTAGTTTAACACGATGATGAGGTGGCTTGGTTGTGCTTGGGTCTGATATGGGAGCCATCAAAGTCATCCATGTAATGGCTAGAGCTGTAACTGTCTACCAGTGACTACACCAGCCGTCACACAGCAACCAGCATACCCCAAAACCACCAGCCCATGACAGGGCACGAGGAGATTTACGTGGTGGAGCCCAGACGGGAATTCAGCATCTCACTGAGGTCATATGTAGAATATGCACACTGTAAATTCGTGGCTGACGCTGCAGAAGTGAGTCTAATTGGTGTTGTAAATTCCAGAAAGCCCCCATTGCTGAATGCTTGCAATGTTTCACACCAGTGAACGTAGATACAAAATTCTGGGGTAACTCAGCGGGACAGGGGGCATCTCTGGAGAGAAGGAATGGGTGACGTTTCGGGCCGAGACTCTCCGACACATTTTACCCCAGTGATCTTGGCTGACTCTACAATCACACCCTGGGCAAGCCAAAGGCAATCTGTAACTGGCTACCTCTGAGCTCCTCAAGCTAATCCGTCAGACCCTTGTTGATTTATGGGCAGGATTGGAAGTCGATCAAGTACGGGGAATTTCAAACGACGGGCCATGGATAAAGGGAGTTTAAAGGGAGCTCTGTGGGACTTGACACAGCTGCACACCCCCAAGGTGAACCAATATGTGAATTCAAGAAATGCTGGCCACCGACTAATGGACTGGCAGACACTGGGTTTAGGCTGCCTTCTTTGGAGAGCGTGGAATGAAATTTGGGACGTGATCCTGAAGATTTCACCAGTAGACCTCCCACTGTCTCGAATAAACACCCAGCCTGTCTCCCTCCAAAATTTATTGAGCAAACAGAAGGCCATGTGAGAAGGACAGTTGTTGGACTGAGTCAATCCAGGTGCTGAGAAAGATTAAGGGATTTGGTTGAGTTTATGCAGGCGAAACCATTTCCTGGCGGGGAATCGGGTGCATGTGTGAGGGAAGCTTCAAGGTTGAGACTGGAAACTTCAACTGCTTGAGATCATCCCCCCAGGGGAAGGTGTACAGAGTTTCTATGTTCTCCCCGTGACCTTTGGTTTCCTCTCACGCTCCAAAGACATACAGGTTTGTAGGTTAATTGGCTTGTGATAAGAGACATTAGACAATAGGCAATAGGTGCAGGAGTAGTCCATTCGGCCCTTCGAGCCAGCACCGCCATTCAATGTGATCATGGCTGATCATCCCCAATCAGTACCCCGTTCTTGCCTTCTCCCCATATCTCCTGACTCCACTATTTTTAAGAGCCCTATCTAGCTCTCTCTTGAGAGCATCCAGAGAACCTGCCTCCACCGCCCTCTGAGACAGAGAATTCCACAGATAAAAAGTAAAGTTGTCCTTGGAGTGTGTAGGATAGTTTTAATGGGGCGGGGATCGCTGGTTGGTGCGGACCCGATGGGCCGAAGGGCCTGGTTCCACATGGTAAATCTAAAGTAAAACTAAAACATCCCTCACCTGTACCAGTCAGTGGTTGTCAGGTACAGGGGAGTGGGTGGGGGTGATCGAGGGGAGTGGGCTTGGGGTTACTATAAAGGACATAGTTTTATTCTGTATCATTCTCTGAATTATTCTGCTCATGCAGGCTGCACAAAAGCAAATTAGATTATGCTTACCTCACTGATCTGTATTTACTACCCAACAGTTTGAGAGGGAATTCTGTGTATCAGATAGTTAACATTTCAGTGGGGATCATGTTAGTAGACAGGCCTCTGGCCTGTATTCATCAATAAGGAAGATAGACACAAAATACTGGAGTAACTCAGCGGGCCAGGCAGCATCTCTGGAGAGAAAGAATGGGTAACGTTTTGGGTCGAGACCCTTCTTCAGACTAATGTGGCGGTGCGGGGAGCGGGAAGAAGAAAGGAAGAGGCAGAGACAGTGGGTTGCGGGAGAGCTGGGAAGGGGAGGGGAAGGAGGGAGAAATCAGGGACTACCTGAAATTGGAGAAGTCAATGTTCATACCGTTGGGGTGTAAAGTACCCAAGCGAAACATGAGGTGCTGCTCCTCCAATATGTGGTGGGGCTCACTCCGGCCATGGAGATGGCCCAGGCCAGAAAGGTCGGATATGGAATGGAAGGGGAAGTAGAAGTGCTGAACCACTGGGAGATCGGGTTCGTTAATGCAAACTGTGCGGAGGTGTTGGGCGAAGCGATCGCCAAGCCTATGCTTGGTCTCACCGATGTAGAGCAGTTGACACCTAGAGCAGCGGATGCAATAGATGAGGTTTGAGGAGGTGCAGGTGAACCTCTGCCTCACCTGGAAAGACTGCTTGGGTCCTTGGATGGAGTCGAGGGAGGAGGTAAAGCGACAAGTGTAGCATTTCCAGCGGTTGCAAGGAAAAGTACCTGGGGAAGGGGTGGTTTGGGTGGGAAGGGACGAATTGACTAGCTAGGAAATGGTTAGCTAGGAGAAGGTAACAACAAAGCAAACAGAGATAAAATATAATCAGGGACAGTCAGACTGGTCGGAGAACTGCGAAGGGGAGGGAGGGGGAGGGAGAGCAGGATTCATACCGCTGGGGTGTAAGCTGCCCAAGCGAAACATGGGGTGCTGTTCCTCCAATTTGCGCTGGGCCTCACTCTGACAATGGAGGAGGCCCAGGACAGAAAGGTCAGTGTGGGAATGGGAGGGGGAGTGAAAGTGTTTAGCAATAAGGCCTCCACTTGGAGAGCCTCTGCCTTCAAATGAAAAAGGATCAAAATCGCAAAGTGGCGAAAGTGGAACTTAAAATGGAACCACTTGCTCAGAAACATGTGTCCACTCAAATGTTGCCAATCAGGAGACAGATATTCATAAAAAGAAACACAAAGTGCTGGAGTAATTCAGCAGGTCAGGCAGCATCTCTAGAGAACATGGATAGATGACGTTCTGGGTCAGGACTGCCACAAAATGTCACCTATCTATGATCTCCAGAGAAGACCTGCCTGACCTGCTGAGTTACTCCAGCACTTAGTGTCTTTTTTTTGCAAACCCGGATCTGCAGTTTCTTGTTTCTGAAGAGTTAAGCATGTTTGTTAAAGTTTGACTGCTAAAGATATAATACCAATAGGAAGTCGCTGAAACTATTCAGTTAAATTTACCAGTGGCAGGGTGATAGAGTTGCTGGCTTACAGTGCCAGAGACCTGGGTTCAATCCTGACTACGGGTGTTGTCTATATGTAGTTTGTATGTTCCCCCCGTGACCTGCGTGCGTTTTCTCCAGGAGCTCAGGTTTCCTCCCACACTCCAAAGACGCCCAGGATTGTAGGTTAATTGGCTTTGGTAAAATTGTAAATTATCCCTCGTGTTAGTGTGCAGTATGCGGGGATCGCTGGTCAGCGCAGACTCTGTGGGTCGAAGGGCCTGTTTCCGTGCTGTATCTCTAAACTAAACTGAATTGGAGGATATAAGAATAAAGATTGTTGGCAGTTTAAGAATTACAATTAGTCAAATAGTCTCTAGCCTGTCCAACCCCTTAAGAATCTTATAGAAACTTACAAAATTCTTAAGGGGTTGGACAGGCTAGATGCAGGAAGATTGTTCCGGATGTTGGGGAAGTCCAGAACAAGGGGTCACAGTTTAAGGATAAGGGGGAAATCTTTTAGGACCGAGATGAGGAAAACATTTTTCACACAGAGAGTGGTGAATCTCTGGAATTCTCTGCCACAGAAGGTAGTTGAGGCCAGTTCATTGGCTATATTTAAGAGGGAGTTAGATGTGGCCCTTGTGGCTAAAGGGATCAGGGGGTATGGAGAGAAGGCAGGTACAGGATACTGAGTTGGATGATCAGCCATGATCATATTGAATGGTGGTGCAGGCTCGAAGGGCCGAATGGCCTACTCCTACACCTATTTTCTATGTTTCTATGTTTCTATCTCCCAAGGATCCCAAGAAGGGATTTGGCCCGAAACGTTGCCTGTTTCCTTCGCTCCATAGATGCTGCCTCACTCGTTGAGATTCTCCAGCATTTTTGTCTACCTCCCAAGGATCAGGTGCAGCTTCAAACATTCAACAGGGTTCATCTTTACTTCTTCAAATGAACTCTCCTTGACCCTCTACAGTTCTTCACTGTCCTAAGCAACGACCGTTCATTTATCCACTGCTGCAGCTATTAATGTAAATCAGTCGGGTTGAATTCCAAAACATCTCAAGCTCTTGCAATCTTTTGCTGAAGGAGTTGATCTATTCCCAGGTCAGAAAAAACTAATCATTTCTTATTTATTCTGTCAAACCCATAAAAAAAATCCATTAAAGCACTTTTGGACTTCCCTGCTCTGACATCCTAAAGCTCAGAAAAATACTTAGCTTGCTATCACCAGCATCAATCAAACGTCAATACTTTTGGATGCTGAAAATGACTGAGTGTTGTAAATTTGGCTGCGCATAAATTTATCAATAACTGTCAGTCTTCTGTGCTTCTGTGAACCCTGGAAGGTGTTAGACTTTAAGGCTTGTGGCTTCTCACCTGAACCTACACTTTTGAGAACTCCCCACTGAAACATTTCCCCTGTTAACCTATCAGTTACGTAAGCAGAGCTGTCTTTGCCTCAGACTAAAAGATGGAATCCTGGAACTCCAAGGAGAAATTTATGTTTGAGAAATGCATAAAGTGCTGGAGTAACTCAACGGGCCAGGCAGTGTCTGACTTTCGGAAAAGCAGCCAACATAATCAAAGACTTGACCCATGCCGGTCATTTCTCTTCTTCCCTCTCTCACCAGACAAAAGGAAACATAGAAACATAGACAATAGGTGCAGGAGGAGCCGACCGTTCGAGCCAGCACCGCCATTCAATATGATCATGGCTGATCATCCCCAATCAATAACCCGTGCCTGCCTTCTCCCCATATCCCTTGATTCCACTAGCCCCCAAAGCTCTATCTAACTCTCTCTTAAATCCGTCCAGTGATTTGGCCTCCACTGCCCTCTGTGGCAGGGAATTCCACAAATTCACAACTCTCTGGGTGAAAAAGTTTTTTCTCACCTCAGTCTTAAATGGCCTCCCCTTTATTCGAAGACTGTGGCCCCCAATTCTAAGACTGTGACAGAAGCTTCAAAGCACACACCACCAGACTGAGGAACAGCTTCTTCCCCTCTGTTTTCAAGCTTCTGAATGGTCCTTCCATAAGCTATGGTATTGTCCGATTCACCTCTATTCCATTGCAGACATTAGACTTTGTGTATGGAACTGATACGCTACAATGCTGAGAACTATTCTGCACTCTGGCTCTTTTCCTTCAGCCATGGAGCAAGGTCTCGGCTAAGATTGATTGTTAATTTGCAGAGTTCAAGGGAATCAGAAGACAAGAGGGTTGGGAGGAAGGTGTCGAGGCACAGAATTGCCCAGTAGCTGACAGAATGGTGACACAGCCATGAGAGGTTGCATTGGAGACTCCTGGTCCAATTTCTGACATACGTGAGAACAAAAAGCCAGCTTTTGGGGGAATTGAGACAACTCAATGGGGTAGAATATTTTGTTTAGGTTTAGTATTGTCACTACCGAGGTACAGTGAAAGGCTTTGCTCTCCAATCAGATTAGATAATATACACACAAATAAAATCAAGTGAAAGTAAGGTACGTATTGATTTCTCTAATTTCAAGCAACCCTTGCCTTCCCTCCCTCCCTCACACCAGTCATCCTGCTAGTTTCACTGTTTGTATCCCTTCATCATCACCTCGTCCACAGTCAACAATGGACCATTGTGGGCTCCACCTTTCTTGAGTTATCGGTGCCGGCTGTAATTTGTTCTGTACCTATTCATACCTCTAATTCCCTCTCCCCCTGACTCGGAGTCTGAAGAAGGGTCGCAACCCAAAACGTCGCCCATTCCTTGTCTCGAGAGGTGCTGCCTGACCCGCTGAGTTACTCCAGCATTCTGTGTCTACCTGAAAGTTAAGTACCATAGGTAGAGCAAAGGGGAAGAGGGCTGGGACTTAAAATTCAATCATCGTTTCTGCAAAGTAAGCTTTCGGATTGTCTGTATCTCCACAGGTGCTGACTCTTGAATGGAGAGAGCCTTTGTGAAAATTGAAGAAGAAAAGTTCAAGAATATAAACAAGATAAAGATAAGCAAGATAAAGCTATCCACAGTGAGATAAAACTGAACGGGTTTATATGACAGTTACTGCTGACAAGACTCAATATTATAACAACATAACTTTCTGAAGGTTCAAGATAATGAACAGTGAAATCCCATACCAAAAGCGACTCAAGTGTACAACGGGAAGATTTGCGTTGCTCTATTTTAAAGCCAAAATTGGTGGTGGTTTCTATTTTTATTCAGAGTGTGTAATTGCAGCGTTGAATAGCAAAATAAAATTGAAGTGTCTCATAAATCAGAACCTGTCAGTTTCAACTTGATGCAAAGGCTAATTAAGACCGAATTCACTTCATGACTGGGAAGTTTCATGAAAGCACTGCGGGTCACGACAGGCTAATGGCATTAGACAGAAACTGAGGAAAGCACGTGTGTCTGTGTTGACTGAATGTGGACATACACCACATGTTTAACAAAGACCAAGCGGCAGTCTTCTGCAAAAGCTGATGTATTGACATGGAAGTTTCCAAGTTACATGCTATTTTACAGGGAAGAATATGAAGTTAAAAATCCCAATCGGAACGAAGACAAGAAGAGATTTCTTCACACAGAATCTTTGGAATTTGTTTCTTGAGACAACTGTGGAGGTTCAGTGACCAAGTCAATGTGAATTTGAGTTTGAGTTTAGTTTATTGTCACATGTACTGAATGAAACACTTTTGTTGCGTGCTAACCAGTCAGGGGAAAGACAACACATGGTTACAGTTGCGCCCCCTACAGATTGACAAATTGTTAGATACCACAGCAATCAAGGAATGTGGGGTTAGTGAGGGAAAGTGATGCAAAGGTAAAAGATCCCATTGAAAGGAGGATGGGGAAGGCATGAGGGATCAAATGATCGGTCCCTTACATTCCCTTGAACCAATAATGTACATTCGCTGGGACCAGGAAGTTAATCTCGGACTACAATCAAATTTGGAATCTTCAGAATGTGGCAGGCTTGGTATTGTTTCATTGTTGTCACTTGTATCGAAACCTTTTGATTGCGTGCTATCCAATTAAATGCGATAATACTGTACATGAATACAATGAGGCCATGCACAAGTGTAATAGGTGAAACTAAGAGAAAAATACTAGAGCGCAGAATATACTTTCTCAGCATAACAGTTCCAGAGAAAAAGTCAACATTTCGGGCTGAAACCCTTCTTCAATCTGAAAAAGGGGTTCGGTCAGAAACATTGCCTATTTCCTTCGCTCCATAGATGCTGCTGCACACACTGAGTTTCTCCAGCACTTTTGTCTACCTTCAATTTTCCAGCATCTGCAGTTCCTTCTTAAAACAGAGAAAAAGTCAAATGTCTGCAACGGGGTTGGTTGGAAGATCAGGACTGCATCCCAGCTTATGGAATGACTGTTCAGAAATCTGACAACAGGGGTTAAGAAGCAGTTCCTGATTCTGATGGTATATGCTTTCAAGCTTCTGCATCGACTGCCCTTTGAGAGTGGAGGGGTAAACCGAATGACCAAGGTGGCAAATCAGGTGATACAGACTTCAACAAAAGCATAGGAAGACCTATTTTGCTACAGAGGTAATAATGACAATTGTCCTCACATTTGAAAGGACGTTAGTGTGGTGACAACAGATCCTTCAGAAAAAACCTTCATCCAGCCCAGAGGAGACCCACAATAAAGGGACAGGTCCAGTCTCACAAGAATTCACGAACAAGGTATCTACAACTCAGGCAGATTTTTAATTGGGCCTCTGCATAAAATAACAATTAGACCGTCTTCCAAATGAAGATAAAATACACATTTCACCAGATTTCACTGCAGGTTTCAAAACATGTTTTTGTGCAGTATTACAGAACAGTAAAAGAATGACTATGTAGGATTAGTACAGCAGGTAATAAATGGAAATGGCAGGAATTTGGAGGTAATGTCTTTTCTGAACTATTCCCTTAAGGCCATGCTGTGAAAAAAAAATCCGAAATGTGGATACCATGCTAATGTACTTCACCCTGCAATTAGAACATTACTGGAACCATTATCCACTTAAACAACATCATCTGATGCTGTCCTTATAGTCTCATTAGAATCTTAAGGGTTATGTGGTTTACTCACATTGTGCTCCTGCCTAGAGTTTGCAATTAGTAAATATAAACCTGTAGGGTGGCTGGCTGTGTCATGCCAAAGGTGTGTAAAATATTACTAGGAGAATATTCAATTTTTATTTGCAAATGCGGGGTTTAAATGGCAATCTCTCGTAACCACTGCAGCCCTCATTTAATTAAGATTACTGAGCCTCTTATGAAAAAAAAAACAAAGGGCCAAAAGTCATTCTAATAAGGCACCAAACACAATTACGGTAATAATGATAGAACTCAAAATCTTAACCAGGGGCTTTTAAAATATACCACCAGCCAGTAAAATACCGTAGCAGCATGAGAATCTTGCAATCTGTTTGGAAGAAAATTAAGACTAGCCTTGGAACAACCTGTCCAACATTAAAGACGCTGAACATTTTAAAAGTCTCAAAGGAGGTATAAAGTGCTTTTATAAATATTTCAGAACTACAATCATTTAAACGGTGTTATTATCTATTGCTCTGTTAGCTTTCAAATACCACTACTTGAAGTTGGCGAGTGTTATTTAGCAATTGTTGCAAATCGATTTCAGTAATTTTATAAACAGCCTCAAGCAATGGTTGATGTTCAACCTGTTGCCTAGCAACTGCTATAAAGCATAGTCATCTATATAAATCATTGCCTTCAGTTGGACCAAATGTTGATGCACTCGTACATTTTAATTAAATCATAATCTTTTTTTCCCCAGATTACAATACACAACATGTTGGGAGGAACCCAAAACTGAATCTATTTAAACAGCTCAATGTCTTAAGGCAAGAACAGATATTAAAATATTTATAACAGGGTCGAAGATGTAGTAAATAATGGCACTCAACACCTACATGGAGATGTTATCGCGCATTTATTTTCTGCTTTTATATGTCCCCGTCATTTCTCACTTCCAAGTAGAAACTAAGCCTTGTCCCAAATGAGAAGGAAGCATATTAACGATTTCTAATATCTTTCCATCCCAAGACAGTAGCGTTGGACATATTTTTACATTCCTGCATAGTCGTACGATCTGAATTTAAATCCGTTCCAACAGAATGTTATCTGGGGTTAAATCGTCCCTTGCCTCGATCCATCCTGAAGATAGTCAAAGCTCAGGTACGATTAGTCATAGCCTGGGAAGGAGGTGGACTCCCCATCAGAACTTGGCCAACGGTGGCATCTTCCTGAGACCAAATGGAGAAAACAAGGAATCTTCTCCGAAACTCTTCAGGAGACAACAGAGCTGGAAATATACCACCAGCTCCACTCATCCCCTGACCTTGTGACAAAGCAATGAAATGTTTGAGAATGGCAAAAACAATTGTGGCAGGGGGGAAATTTCCATATATATTAAAAAATATTATTTTCTTTTGGCTGCATTCTGCTTGTTTCCTTCAGTCACTCAGAGAAAGGACCACACACAAATTATAAATATGAACCTTTTAAAGCACTCCGATTTAATTGTCCCCGTCTATATTAAGATTCAACTCGTTTAAAAATCCCCATCAATCCGAAAGCTATTCCTTTTCATTGTTGTTTATCTCAGTCCTGTTTAAAACATCAGAGTAGTCAGTTGCCCTTATTGTCAAACAAACCAATATGAGACTGTTTGAATCACTGAGTGAGAGATATTCTATTTGCCAGCTCCTGTCCCCCCCAGGCATAGCGGGGAAGTATTATAGGGCAGAGCTTACCTTGGGAATTAGCTTGTAAGACCCCTATGCTGTCATCAAACTGCATAGATTTGATGTTGAGTGACGCCAAGATGCATTCTTTGTCTTGGAGCGAACAATCATCGATATTGTTCTGATTGGCTGATATAATAACACACATGTCGCAAAGGTTGATGTTGACAGCTCTTAAATCAGCTCGACATAATGGCGTACCCTTCAGCAAATAAAAAATAGAAAAACAAATTAAAGATCAAGACTGGAGCTACGGGACAATACTTAACAAGTAGTCTTTTATGCTCCAACATTAAACCAATGTAACTGCATGATGGGGAATTACAGATGCGCACTTATTTGAAAGGGTAGATGGTGCTGATGGCAAGTCTCTGGTTCATTGTTTATACACAGTTAGGCCATTAGAAGCAAATAAGAAGTGGGTCTGTTGCCAGCTATTCACATCAGAGTCACTGATGCCAAGTCAATAACTATGCACAATCTTTTCTAACTGGCAAACTCTGGCATTCAGGATATGTGAACTAAATACTAAATGCCAGGCATTTCATCACTGCTGTAAAATGTCAAAGAGCTCGTTCTGCATCTGGGCCAGCGCAAGGGCAAGTAAAACAAGCATGTCTCAACCGTGACAGATACTTGTGGTGACTGGTCCTCACTAGCCCCTTGACTATACCTGCACTAGTGGATATGCAGTGCCTGAGCACCATGCTCTAGTTAGCAAATTACAACCAGATCGGGTCTAAAGTCCCAACTAAGTGAGAACATTCATGTCTGAAGAAGGGTTTCGAAACGTTGCCTATTTCCTTCACTCCATAGATGCTGCTGCACCCACTGAGTTTCTCCAGCTTTTTTGTGTACCTTCGATTTTCCAGCATCTGCAGTTCCTTCATAAACATGTTTAGTTTAGTTTAGTTTAGTTTAGAGATTCAGCGTGGAAACAAGCCCTTCAGCCCACCAACTCTACACCAACCACAATCACTAGTTCTATCCTACACACTAGGGACAATTTTTTTAATAGAAGCCCAACTTGCCATTGCCTACCGAGATGCCCCATCGACACGTCCCACCTCCCCGCATTTGGCCCATATCCCTTTAAATCTTTCCTTTCCATGTTCCTGTCCAAAATACGGAAAGGCTCATATGTGGGCTAATGGGTGTAGCTTAGATGGGGCACCTTGGACAGCAGGGCTGAGTTGGGCTGAAGGGCCTGTAACCATACTATATGACTATGACTCTCAGCCCAGTGGAGCTGTAATGTCGTACAACATGGAAACTGACCCCCGAGCCTCAGGCTCTTCAGCCCAACTTGTCCTTGCTGACCAAGATGGTCTATCGATACAAGTCCCACCTGCTCTTGTTTGACCCTTGTCCCTCTAAACCTTTCCTATCCATATACATGTCAAGTCTTTTAAATGTTGCTATAATACCTGCTTCAGCTACCTCCACTGACAGCTCGTTCCATAGACCCACTACCCTCTATGTGAAAATGCTGCCCCTTAGGTTACTATTAAATCATTCCCCTCTCACCTTTAACCTAAGACCCCTAGCAAAGCCACATATTGGTGGTGCAAAGTTATTCTGGCAAGCAGAAGTTGGCACTAGCATGTGTTTCCAGAGAAAACCATGTGGTCACAGGGAGAATATGCCACATATATGGTACCAGAGGTCAGGATTGAACCCAGGACCAAAGTCAAAGGTTACGGGAAGAAGGCAGCAGAATGGGGTTGGGAGGACAAAATAAATCAGCCATGATTGAATGGCGGAGCAGGCTCAATGGGCCGAATGGTCTAATTTTGCTCCTTTGTCTTATAGCCACTGGAGTTCTGAGATGGCAACTCCAATCCTTCTTGTGTTTTAGTTTTATCCATTCTAAATTGTTCCAAAACCCGACACGTTACTTGAACTTACCGGTAATATCGACACTTTGGGAAAGTTGTGAAGGGTCTCCCACTCTCTCGTCAGGTATTCCAGAGTCCCGACAAAAACAATGTGCTTCAGTTCGTGGTAATGGAAGTTGCTGGCCCGTAGAGGCATGACCAGGTTGCGTAGACCGACCAGGGCTGAGTTCAAGTCGCCAAAAATGCACACGACCACGTGACCGCTTAATACCGTCATGGCTGCCTCACTCCGCGTCTGGGAGACAAAGGCCACCATTAACGTCATCCACACAAGCAGCAAATGCTCAAACATTAACCACAATAACACAATTACGAGCTGGTGTGTACCCAAGAAAGGTGATGGTTATCTCACCGTATCACCGCCATATTGAGTAAGTACTGATGGAGCCCAGTTTATAACATTGCCCCACTCTTTCTCCCGTGAATTCTTCCCATATCAATTCCAAGGTCTACAATACAGTGAAGGGGTGGAAGATTGCAACCTTCACGCGGTCCGCCCTGTTTCGACTAATGCAATCAACTCGACGTGCACAAACGGAAGATCAAATTGAACGAGTTGTCCAACAACTTTAGGCTGTGCACGCCACACGAAAGAAGAAGAAGAAGAAGAATACAGTGAAGATAGACACAAAAGGCTGGAGTAACTCAGCAGGTCAAACATCATCTCTGGAGAAAAGGAATAGGTGACGTATCGGGTCGTGACCCTTTTCAGGCTGAAGAAGTGTTTTGACCCAAAAGGTCACCGATTTCTTTTCCCCAGAGATGCTGCCTGACCCGCTGAGTTACTCCAGCTTTTTGTGTCTATCTTTGGTGTAAACAAGTATCTGCAGTTCCTTCCACTACAATACTGTGAGTTGGGACGCTGTTCCATCAGCAGGAGGAAGGTTAATTACCAGAACATGCACAGTATTCCAAGCCACATCCACCTGCACTAACTCTGAGATGGAACAAAGAAGTCTCACCTTCCTACTCTGGACTCTTGGGCTAATTGAGCACAGTTCACAGTGAGCAGTGTGCCTCATCCTTCCATTTTGGAGTCTGAAGAATAGTTCCAACCTGAAACATCACCCATCCTTTTTCTCCAGAGGTGCTGCCTGACCCGCTGAGTTACTCCAGCACTTTGTGTCTATCTTCCTTTCTCTGGACTAATTTAGCTGATTCCATTCAGGTGGCCAGCAGAAGGAGCATCACAAATTTATAGCAGAATCTCGGGGACGGTGGAGGAGTGAAATATAACTCCCCTCAGAAGGAATCAGATGCCACGTAACTCTACTGGGAACTCATACCATATAACCATATAACCATATAACAATTACAGCATGGAAACAGGCCATCTCGGCCCTACAAGTCCGTGCCAAACAACTTTTTTCCCTTAGTCCCACCTGCCTGCACTCATACCATAACCCTCCATTCCCTTCTCATCCATATGCCTATCCAATTTATTTTTAAATGATACCAACGAACCTGCCTCCACCACTTCCACTGGAAGCTCATTCCACACCACTACCACTCTCTGAGTAAAGAAGTTCCCCCTCATACAAAAGCAATGCCCACTGTCACCTCTTATCCAGAGAATTCTCAAATAGAATGGACAATAGACAATAGGTGCAGGAGCAGGCCATTCGGCCCTTCGAGCCAGCACTGCCATTCAATGTGATCATGGCTGATCATTCCCAATCGGTACCCCGTTCCTGCCTTCTCCCCATATCCTCTGACTCTAGAGTTATAGAGAAATTAGTGTTATAGAGATATACAGCAGGGAAACAGATCCTTCAGTCCACCTTGCCCATGCTTAGTTGGCACACAGGGACTAGTCTCATTAGGCTGCATTTGGCCCATAGCCCTCTAAACCATTCCTATCCATATATCTGGTCAAACGTATTTTGAACATCGCAATGAACTGGGTCAAGCTGATGCTAACCCTATGGTTAAACATGTTGCCAGCGGCCACTGTCCATGGTCACTAACAAGTCCACCTGCATTCCACCTACTTCCAACAACCAATGGATTGCAGTCAGGTTCAGCGGGAGAAACAGGAGAGAAAAAAGCACAAGCCACTTTGGATGACGTATCATTGGGATAAGAAAAACCTGGAGATAAATTCAAATAAAGAATGGATCCGTGTCCCCATTTAGCAAAAAAAAATCATTATTTCCTCTTTCCTTCAATCTCTTTGGTAAAATATAAGATAATCATTTTTAAAATAGTTTGGGATTGATTAGATGCAGCACAGTGAATGAAAGATCAATTTTCAGAGACAGCAGAGATATAATAATGTGATTAATGGTTGGGTATCAACAATACCACAACCATAATCAAATTGCTACCACTGTTCATTTCATGGTATCCTGACCAGTATCTTCTCATTAAAATATTATTGAGCTGCATTTCCTCTTTCACATCAGCTGGCAATAAGTATTCCTGATATTAGCCCTTCAGTATTAATGTTTAATAGAACATTACGCAGCATAGTACAGCATAGGAACATCTCTGTAGAACATGGGTAGGGTCATAGGGTCCCGACCAGAAACTTTAGGTACAGCATGGAAACAGGACCCTCAGCCCTCCTTGTTCACACCAACCAGTAATCTCTCCATACAATACTGTATCCTGGGGATAATCTACAATTTTACCGAAGCCAATTAACCTACAAACCTGTCGCTTTTGGAGTGTGGGAGGAAACCAGAGCATCGGGAGAAAACCCACGCAGTCACAGGGAGAACGTACAAACTCCATACAGACAGCACCCATAGTCAGGATTGAACCTGTAACTCTACCGCTGTGCCACTGTGACGCCCATGAAGCGAATGGTTAATTGTCATATGCATCAGGACCAGAATATGAAATTCTTATTTGCCTGCTTGAAACCCATTCCTGATTGAACCCACTAGGAAGCCACGTCTGTGCACTGAGACTTGTACTGCTTCACCTGGCCAGTCAGGGAATATTCTACACCACCAGCTAAGGAGATACTGGTTAGGAATTAGCTTCACTACAAAGCTTGGTGCATTGCTACTGACTGCTCCTCTGTCTCTGCATCAGGACTGCTTGCCAAACAGGCTTTGAAACACACAGGGACATTTTCACCCACATCTATGGGGATGGCACAGTGGCACAACAGTAGAATTGCTGCCTCACAGCGCGAGAGACCTAGGTTCCATCCTGACTACAGGTGCTGTCTGTACAGAGTTTGTACATTCTCCCCGTGGTTTTCTCCGGGTGCTCTGGTCTCCTCCCACAGACGTACATGTTTGAAGGTTAATTGGCTTTAGTAAAAATTGCAAATTGTCCCGGCTGTGTAGGATAGTGCTAGTGTACAGGGTTCACTGGTTGGCATGGATTCGATGGGCCGAAGTGCCTGTTTCAGCACTGCATCTCTAAACTAAACCTATGTTGCTACCTTGCTAGTATAAACTCGCAGGGGGGGGGAAAGGGAGCAGTGAAATTAGTGGCTTCATTGGCATTTGGATCGCTAGTGCCTCATCAATGTCATCGCTCAAGTTATTGTCAATGATATGGATATTGTTCCTTGAGTTTGTAATTTATGTGTGGTATTATCCGATGTTTTATTTACGTATAGTATTGTGGATTCAACTGGATAGCATGCAAAACAAAGCTTGTGGCGTAATAATCCCAAACCAATAACGTGCCAATGGACAGTGACGCGGCCCCTGGTGTTTTCCCCGTACCCAAAGCTACAGGATGCTGCAAGGGTCATCGGAGTGGAGAGACACTGTTATCGAATGTATTATTCGTAGATGAGAACACATTAATGTTGTAAAGCGTGGCATGATTTACAGTGTGACAGGACAAATATTCCTACTCAGAGAGCCAGCTCTTCCAGATTTCACCCATTTGCAAGCCCTGACCGAAGCATCGAAGCATGTTATCACTGGACAGCGAATATTTTGCTCCACCAGGCTCAGCCTCATTGTAATCCTAGCGCGTATCGCCCTGCTGACTGGTGCTCAGTCACCGCACCAGCACTGTCTGCCAAACAGGATCCGAGACAGGTCTCTGCGAAGACACCAGGTCTCCAGCAGATTCTGGGCAGGTTAGCACGCATTTCAAAGGAGGGCTGTCACATCATTGTGAATCAGCAGAGTGATGTTACAAACAAGAAGTGGCATTGATGCAATCAATAAATGCAACTTCATTTTGAGCCTCGGTTACTCAGAGGTAAGCAGACAGCGAAATGCAGAAACGCGGAGCTGATTGTTGGTCTGATTGCAATTAAATGGAAAGTTTAGAGTTCTAATCATATTTGCATGGTTGATATATTCCAAAGCCTGTGTCGAACAAGCTGAACCATGTTGTATTGGTGTAAATTAACCATACCCAATGCTAGTTGTTTCAATATTCTGGACCAAGTGCAGTCAATGTCCTCCACAGCCCACGCACTTGATCCCAATCAGACGGCATCAGATTCGCCGTGATACACCCGTGAAATTCCGCAAAAATAAAATGGGTTTGGTTGGACAAAACTGGATCTTAAAAAACAAAATGGTTCCTCAATCTTATCCATTGTAGTTGATCTGACGTTGGTCTCACCTTCACTTTCCCGTGCCCAATAACCACCGACTCCCCCATAGTCAAAAATCTATCCATCTCCGCCTTAAATGTATTCACAGCGTCTCCCTCCACAGCTCATGTTCATAAAATCTAGGAGCAGAATTAGGCCATTCGGCTCATCAAGTCTACTCCGCCATTCAATCATGCCTGATCTATCTTTCCCTCCCAACTCCATTCTCCTGCCATCTCCGCATAACCCCTGATGCCCGTACAAATCAGGAATCTGCCAATCTCTGCCTTAAAAATATCCATTCACTTGGCCTCCACAACCGTCTGTGGCAATGAAGTCCACAGATTCATCACCCTCGACTAAAGAAACTCCTCCTCATCTCCTTTCAGTAGTTACGTCCTTATATTTTGAGGCTGCGACCTCTGGTCCTAGACTCTCCCTATAGCAGAAACACCCTCTCCAAATTCACTCTATCTAGCTCTCAGGGGGAAGGGATTTACAGGGCATTATGACCTTAGGGAAGATGAAATTCTTCTTCATTTCTGTCTTAAATGGGAAACCCTTTTATCCTGAATCTCTTAATGCAGCTCAGGATTATGGGGGAAACTTGCAAAATAATGTATTGCTACTATTCCCAGAAATGACTGGAAGTCTCCCCACATTTAGCCATTCAAAACGGAGACGAGGAAACACTTTTTCACACAGAGAATTGTGAGTCTGTGGAATTCTCTGCCTCAGAGAAATCTCTGATTTAAAACCTCCACTGCCTTGTGGCCATATTCAGTCATGGAAAAGGTGATGGATCAAACCTCAAGAAAATCCCTAAGGCAGTTCGTCGTTGTCTACAACCTCGCTCTGGCAGCTCCTGCGACGGCGCTGGTGCCAAACTGTAACGGCCCTGCTGTTCCTTTGGATCGATCAGTGACATGGAGAGGGGGGGGGACGTGCTGCATGGGCAACAGCCTGTCCTCCATATGACATCGATCGCCCAGGCTTGCATCCGACCACACATCACCTGCAAACTAGGATGCATCACCCATGGTCAGTCATGACCGAGGGGGGCCTACTGAAGAGGGCGGTTCACTGGATACTTTCAAGAGAGAGCTAGATAGGGCTCTTAAAGATAGCGGAGTCAGGGGAGACGGCAGGAACAGGGTACTGATTGGGGATGATCAGCCATGATCACATTGAATGGCGGTGCTGGCTCGAAGGGCCGAATGGCCTACTCCTGCACCTATTGTCTATTGTCACACACACAATGGTCAAACTGCTACCCTGTTAGATGTGGGTGGCATGAGATTTAAGAGTGTTGTGGAGTTTGTGATACCCACCAGAATGACCTTTTCCATTTCTTTGGCAGGACACCAGTGAAACATCCCGGTGGAATCGTATTTCTTCACGCTGGCATCATTCTCTTCGAGCTGATCGTTCCCCGGGACCGACAGCGGATCGTGTCTGCAGAGACAAGGAGAAGACCATCAACCTGACACCTTGTCCTCAGCTTTAGCGGCCGGCGATATCCTGCCTGCCAGTGCCTGTTCCAGTTGTTTAATTTACGAGCACTCCTACGACAGCGGTGCTTAGCCCAGACATCACCCCACCCCCAACCCCCAAAAGGAAATACATGATCAAAGGGCTCACAGTAACTGCTGCAACGAGGTGAAATAGAGACAGAACCTCGCGCTGGCTGAGTGGCAAGAAGATGAAAAGCCAATTACAGGCTTTTACCGTATACAACTTCCGAAGCTGTTCTCCGAGCAATAAAAGCTTTAACAGGGTACACTTGATATATTTTAGCAATTTTTCCCCCATCATATTTTGCTTTTTTTGAAAACTTGAAGCCATTAATGTTTCAGAGGATGTCAGCTCAGAGCAGATTGATTAATTTGCATCTGCATCGTGAGCAGATGATTTTTCTCCTGAAGAACACTGAATGTAAAAGTGGTCCTTACCAGCTGCCACCTGGCCATCAATGCCTGCACTTCTAACATTTCACTGCGCTCTGCACATCCATCAGTCAGCGGCAGCTGTCATCTGAGACTCGGTCTTGAATAGTCAGCAATAAACACCCCATTTCATCCTGACCCAGCTAAATCTCCACCAGAATCCCCATTACATCGGATTCCAGCACTTACAAGGTAATTACGTCAATGGTACACCTTCCCTTTAAACTATACAAGTTGCACTTAAGAAACGCTGGAAGAATTTCTAGCTGTGAGGGAAATAAATCAGGGAACGTTTTTGAGAAATGCGATTAATTCTAAAGCATTTCATTTCAAAATTCCCACTAATATTCTCTTTCATTTAAGGAACAACAATTTAAAGTATATTTACCGGCAAGGGCAGGCAATAAGGAAATCAGTCCCTTTTAGCAAATAATGGAGGATTTGACGGAAAGGAGAATTGGCCAGTTTTAGCTCTGTTATTTGAGAAACCAACACAGTCTTTTCTTGACGCTGAAGCATCGTACATGTTATACATCTGCCTCCACCCATTTAATGTTGTGAGCAGCGCTCACATTTGCCCTGTGTCGAGCAGCATTCCGTGTACTTAGACTGAGATGGTTGCTCTGTACATTTGAGAATCCTTACTGCATGGAATTAATCCAGGAATGGGTGAACATGCTTCTAGAGAAGTACAGGGGTCAGGACCAAGATGCTCCTATGGAGCTCCGAAAAGTTAAAAAAATAATAAAATTAAAATAAAATAAATGTCTTAATTTCCTTTGAAACAGCTTTGCCATTTAAACAAATATATTCTTATGGTAGTTGATACGTTCCCTTTCTTGCTCTGTATATTTTGAATCTCCTGTGTTATAACTAGTTGTCAGGTTTTAAAGCAGAGATGGTTTCAAATGACCAAAGATACTTCAAAGGAGAACCTGTTTGAAGATTGCATCCAACTGCACTAGACAATATCAGGTGGAAACTGGGGGGTAATTCACAATGAGTGTACGATATTCAGCTGTCTTGCAAGCACCAGCCAACGGCAAAACCACAAATCCCAAGGACTCGCTTTGTCAGGGATGTACCTTCTGTTTCACCGCCAACTAGATGTTGCTTCCACGATTGCCTGGGATTTCAGACAACCCTGCACGTTGACGTTTATTCAGCTCCCCCCCCCACAAATCTCCTTCTCTGTGTTTCGCTCTCTCCCTCCCAACCGTCACGACAAAACATTTGTCTATTAAAATGTTCCGTCGCCCTGATTCATGCATTCGCGCACGGTTGCTAATAACTGCAAAATCATTTAGTGATTTTACACCCTGACTGAATATTTCATGATGTTCTGTGTGTTTCACGGTTTAGTCAATGGACCTCTGTCATTTCAATCTCTTCTGACGGCCTTGACTGGTGCAATAAAGCTCCGACAAGATAGCTATCTTTCACCAGCTGTCACTCACTGCCGCCTGTCACCGACAAACGCTTGTTCAATTCCACTACTCACAGGGAATAACTACGACATTTGTTACACCGTAATGTTCTGTTCTGATGGATTTGAGCAAATGCGGTGTGATTAATAGACCTAACATTCGCCGGCTGCAATCAAGACCAAGTATCCGATGACCAACCACCCCCTCCTCCCCCCCCCTTCCCCCCACCCTGAAATCCATCAGAATGGTATTAATTTTGTGTGAAGAATGCTGGCTGCCATTCGTTAGAACTTGTTATACTGAAGGCTCAGGCGGGCCTGGGCTACGTGTTCAAGCTGCATTTAACTATTCCAATGTACTGCTGACTAGACAGCGCAGGCGAGGGACGACTATTCTCCCTCAGCGCCATTCCGCCAGGCAATGAAAGCAGCCGGCTCTGAAATTTTCCAATCCCATCATACAATCTGACAAAGGCATGCTTTTCAAAAAACCCACATCCAAACTGTTGATCATTACTTATTTACAGAGGCCTAGAGGCATGTGTGCCTGCAAAAACCATACTTGATACAATATATACCAGCTTATTCACCCTTGTGCAGTAAGCAACCCTTAGGCATCCTTAAACCAGCACTTAATATTGCCCATAAAACCTACCTTGTAATTGCAAAATATGTAATATTTAAGGTATAATATATCTGTGGGATAAGGATTTCTGAAAGCTTTGGCAACTTTGTGTTCAGTAATTCTATGTTTTGCTGAGGGCTATGACTTGAAAAAGCTATGCCAAGCATAGACGAACTGTCATCTCACTACCCAAGGGCCACTAATATAAAGGAGTACCCTAGAGCAAAAAAACTTCGGCACAGCTTTGAAGCCGAGGAGAACAGCACAACTTGCTCCCCTAGAATTATTGCTGCATACAGATCAAAAGACCCAGCGCATATTTTACACAGTAAACAGGGACCTTCTGTTAGTCTATGAAATGTTTGGAGTTTCAGTAAAACCTGAAGCAATTCTCGTGTAATATTGTTTCATATGTTAAGTGGATGAAGCTGTTTACATGTCAAACATCCGTACTTTAACCCCTGACATAAGGGGGGACAGAAAGCAAACAATACATCCCCCCCACACCCCCTCTCCCTCGTCGTCACCCCAGCCCCACCAATTATTAGTCTTTGTTTCCCGCCACCAAGCCAAAATCAATTAATGGCAATCTAATGTAAATGGACAAGATAAAAGGAATGTAAAAAAATGTGGGTTCCTTTCTCATCGTGACACATCTCACATATGGCCCGAAGTACAGAAACGAGGGCTCGAAGGACTCCCTGAAAACGATGAATTGCCTGAGGGGAAGTAGCTGGATGAGTCCCTCTGATTGGTTACTGCTGTCATTAGTGCCACTGCTGTTTAAGAAGTACATGCAGACAGGATGGGGTGACAGCTACGACTTTAAAGGCTGCGTTTTCTCTAACAGCCTTTCCTACCTCTTTCATGACAGAAATATTTCAGCTCTATCATTAACTGCTGACAAGGTGACAGAATAAATACTTCAGCCTTTAAGGATTTCTCTTTCTCTCTCGTTCTCTCTCTCTCCCTCTCGCTCATTCTCGTTCCTTTTAGACGAGAGTTTTCTTTATGCTGCCTCTCCTCTTACCTCGTCAGTTTCGGTGAACTGTTGGGTGAATTTCGCATGCCTCCGTTCCGTTGCTTTTTTTTGGGAGACAGCACTGATGGGTTTTCATCATGAACTGCAAACAGATGGAAGATGGGGAGGTTAGAAGGCGTTCAGAGGCTGACACGAAATGAAAATGCAATTTTAAAAAGGAGGCCATATTAAACCGAAAGTGACTCATAATCAAAGTTAAAGATCCCTGCACTTCACGAGACTTGAGAATTAAAACAAAATATTAATCTCGATGTTTTAAAATCGTAATATAAGGTTGAAATTATTTTGATTATGGTGCAACAAAACAAGGAGAAAGTAATATCAAAGCAATTCACATCAAACAAAACACACACACACACACACACACACACACTCAAAGGATAACTGTGATTGGATTTGGCCTACATTTGGGTGGTGGAAATTCAAGTTAACTCCCAACTTCTGCAAAGTCACAAGATATGTAAGATATGCAATGTGGTTACATGGTTTTAGTAAAAGAGAAATCAAACCACTCGGTTTATAGGTGGGGCCGTTCCAGGCCTGTCGTGCTCACGTATTGACTCCAAATGTTCGGCAATGGTGATAGGAACTACACATGGACAAAACTTGCAGGATTTGGGCAAAGCAAACAGGGTTGGAGATAGGTCTGGAGGGTGGGCCTCCCTGCATTCCAAACAACAGCTGTTAAAAAATGTAGAGACAATGTTTAACCAAAGTATTTAATCCATTGAAGAAACACAATTAATTTTGGCTGTCAACTCAAACAGAACATAAAAAACATCAAGCCATCGTAACTCTGTACCTCGGTATGGTGAATCTGTGGCATTCATTGCCACAGACAGATGTGGAGGTCGTCACTGAGTATTTTTAAAGCAGAGATCGATAGGTTCTTGATTAGGATGGGTGTCAAAGGTTATGGGGAGAAGGCAGGAGAATGGTGTAAAGAGGGAAAATTAGATCAGCCATGATCGAATGGCAGAACTGGCTTGATGGGTTGAATGGCCTAATTCTGCTCCTATGTCTTTTGATAGCTTCAAAGCCCTGTCCCACGGTACGAGTTCATTCCAAGAGCTCTCCCGAGTTTGCCCTGATTTGAACTCGGAGATTTACGGTAATGGCCACTCGTCGGTACTCGGGGCTCACGTGGACATTTTTCAACATGTTGAAAATCTTCACGAGTCTTCCCGTGCTTACCTGCATTTAGCGAGTCTTCCCGTGTACCTGCAGTTAGCGTTACGAGCCGCTAAGAGATGTCCCCGAGCTCCGACGTACCCGCTACATTCATTCTCCGTGCTTACCATGAGTTTGATTTTTTTTAAACTCGGGAGAGCTCTTGGAATGAACTTGTACCGTGGGACAGGGCTTTTAGTCTAGCTGGGCCTCACTGACCTGTTTCACCAGAGATCCTCTTTCTGTTCTCCATCCATGATTATATTGCTCTTCTGGGAGCTCACATCGCCATCCCATCATAGGGGCAGGGAGGTTCTACTGCAGTTGTACAGGGTCTTGGTGAGACCACACCTGGAGTATTGCGTACAGTTTTGGTCTCCAAATCTGAGGAAGGACATTATTGCCATAGAGGGAGTACAGAGAAGGTTCACCAGACTGATTCCTGGGATGTCAGGACTGTCTTATGAAGAAAGACTGGAAAGACTTGGTTTATACTCTCTAGAATTTAGGAGATTGAGAGGGGATCTTATAGAAACTTATAAAATTCTTAAGGGGTTGGACAGGCTAGATGCAGGAAGATTGCTCCCGATGTTGGGGAAGTCCAGGACAAGGGGTCACAGCTTAAGGATAAGGGGGAAATCTTTTAAAACCGAGATGAGAAGAACTTTTTTCACACAGAGAGTGGTGAATCTCTGGAATTCTCTGCCACAGAGGGTAGTCGAGGCCAGTTCATTGGCTATATTTAAGAGGGAGTTAGATGTGGCCCTTGCGACTAAGGGGATCAGAGGGTATGGAGAGAAGGCAGGTACGGGATACTGAGTTGGATGATCAGCCATGATCATATTGAATGGCGGTGCAGGCTCGAAGGGCCGAATGGCCTACTCCTGCACCTAATTTCTATGTTTCTATGTTTCTATAATAGACGTCATTGTTTATCCCAAATATACCCCGGCCAAGAATCACAGCTGAGATTTTGAAGACATCTGACCGACTAAAATGTTTTAATTTGCGGCATAATTTTCATCAGAGTACTGGGATTTAGTTTGAATGCTTCAGGCAGATAGATGAAGCAGTCAATGTTTTCCACACAGGCCAGGGTATTTTTGGGATAAACAATGATGTCTATTATCTGATGGAATGGCAATGTGAGCTCCATGAAGAGCAATAGGATCGTAGATGGAGAACAGGAAGAGGATCTCTGGTGAAACAGGCCAGTGAGGGTCAGTTAGACTGAGGGTATCATAAGTCACATGAACTGAATTAGGCCATTCGGCCCATCAAGTGAGCTCCACCATTTGGTCATGGCTGATCTATTTCTCCATCTCAACACCATTCTCCCGCCTTCTCCCCACAACCTTTGACACCCATACTAATCAAGAACCTATCAATCGCAGCTTTCTCTGCAATCTCAATGACTTGGTCTCCACTTCTGTCTGTGACAATGAATGCCAAAGATCCACCATCATGAGAAGGGGCTAGTACAGAAAGAGCTATTGACCGGGGTCACAGAGTGTTCCCAGCTCTGTTGTCGGTGTGCGGGGTTAAAGGTACAGCAGCAACCTTTCCTTTTACCATTTACTACAACATATCTTTAACCCTTTGGGCGACTGCACGAACACAGCTTTTTGCCCAACAGGACTGCAGAAAGACTCTACGATGGGAACTTTCCCCTCACCTCCATCACTGAGCAAAACCGTGGCAGGAACAAAGGCAGGGATATATTGCTGCATTAAGTTACCGAACGATGGATATAGAGTCGATTTGGGAAGGATGTTTCTGTAATGGAACCAGAGGGCCATTACAGCCTCAGAATAAAATAATGTACCTTTAGAATGGAGATGGGGAGGAATTTCTTTATCCCGAGGATGGTGAATCTGCCACAGACGGCTGTGGAGGACAAGTAATTGTTTTTTTTTTAAGTGAAGATTAAGATCCTTGATTGGAAAGGGCGTCAAATGTTACGGGCAAGAAGGCCGGAGAATGGGGTTGAGAGGGAAAAATAGATCAGCCATGATCAAATGGTGGAGTGGACGCAGTGGGCCGAATGGCCTAATTCTGCTCCTATGTCTGATGGCCTATGGTCTAAGTTTGCCCATAAAAATGGGGGATAGCCTGTAATATTGTTGTTCCACCAAAATGTCTGAACATATTGAAACCTTTGGAAAAGCTTGATATCACCACTAACTGTTGCAAAGGCTGAGTACTGAAAAACATCATTAATATTTTCAATATTAATACTTATTTTATCTGCTGTGTGCAGACTTTAATATTTAAAAAAATTAATCACTTACAGTAATGTGCTTTATTATTACAGATATATTTAGGTATTTGATAACATTAGTTAAGCTTTTTGTCACTTTTATTTGATGCGCACAATGAATGGCGGTGCTGGCTCGAAGAGCTGAATGGCCTCCTCCTGCACCTAATTTCTATGTTTCTTTGTTTCTATGTTTCATCCAGAACATAATTAGCGTGAGATTAGTTTCTATTGGAACATGCTCTTACTTAGAACTGTTCTAGAGGAAAGACCATTGGGTACAAATGAAATGGGGGTAGGAGATGGCCATTCAACACCTTAGCACCGACTCCACCATTCAATGTCAAGGCTGGTTGCTATTGGAACCTAATGGCCTAGTTCCCATTCCCTCTGGTCCATGAATCTATCAAGTTCAGCCTTGAGTACACGCAACAGTATCCCATCCACAACCCTCCAGGGAGAAAATTCCAATTATTTACAAGTGAAAAAATTCCTCATCTCCTTCGTACATAGTGGACCCCTATTCAGTAGACAATAGACAATAGACAATAGGTGCAGGAGTAGGCCATTCGGCCATTCGAGCCAGCACCGCCATTTAATGTGACCATGGCTGATCATCCCCAATCAGTACCCCATTCCTGCCTTCTCCCCAGACTCCGCTAATTTTAAGAGCCCTCTCTTGAAAGCATCCAGAGAACCTGCCTCCACCGCCCTCCCGAAACATTGCTTTAGCTGGGAGGATCATCTATCGTGATGAGCCTCTGAAGAACTTGATGCATTTCGGCGAGATCAACTTTCATCATGAATTCAAGAGAACACTGGGCTGATCCGATTAATCCCTCCTCAATCACAGCAACATCAAACTGAGCTATTGGCTGGCATGAAATACTAAAGAGCAGACTTTTGGCTCAGGAATTCTCAACATTTTCTGACTATGTTTAGTTAAACTTCAAACTGTTTTCACTGGCAAGTGATAAGATGACATGATCCCCCAGATAGTTATCCACAAAACCTGGAAAAGCACATTCTCCACCTTTAGGTCTGTAATATATTACTTTCAAACCGAACAGTGTTTTCATCCCCTATGTTCACTATTGTTTTATGATTTGCTTCAGCGTTCAGTTCTTTAAGTTAAATCAGCACAAATAAGGGTTGCTCCCGAACTACAGTGGCATTATTGGGAGCGTGACCTGATGTTCATCGAACAGCTACAGTACGCTGTCATCAATTGCCACTGATAATTCGACAGGGTGAGCAGGGAAAGGAAGACATAATCAGTGCTAAATTATTTAAGCAGTCTGTCCACACAACCGTCGGCTGGGTTTATGCAGAGTGTTCTGAAAGTGACTCGCCCAGATTTTTGCTCATTATTAACTTAAGTAAATGCCATGTATTGTATTTCAAAACACAACAGCCTTAAACTCTCAAACTCTGGAAATGGCAGGTCATATTAAGAGCAACCCTGTTCTGTGAGTGCACCTGCGTTTGTGTGTGCGTGTGCGTGTGTGTGTGTGTGTGTGTGTGTGTGTGTGTGTGTGTGTGTGTGTATGTGCGTGTGTGTGTGTGTGTGTGTGTGCGTGTGTGTGTGCGTGCGTGTATGTATGTGTGTGTGTGTGTTGACTGGAGAATGCAGGCGTGTGCATGCGTGTCTGCATATGCACACGTGCGGGAGAGTGAGGATAGAAGTGTGACATTGCGGGAGTGTGCTCCAGAATTGTGTGGAAGAACCCATGTCACGTGAATGCGATTCTTTCATGTGCGCACATTCACACGCTTGCTCATGAGAGAGTGCGCTTGTTTGTATGTGTGAGTGCATGTTTGTATCGATGTCAGTATTGTGCGTGCGTGTGTGTGTGTGTGTGTGTGTGTGTGTGTGTGGATGTGTGGTAATATGCGTGTGTCATTGTGCCTGTATGTAAGCATGTGACTGTGTGCATGTTAGTTTTCTGAGTGTGCGTGTGTATTTTTGTGTGGGTGTGTGAGTATAGATGTTAGTGATGCATGTGTGTGTCTGTGTAAGCGTCTGAGTGTATGGATGTTAGTGTTGTGTATGTGTGTGTGTGCCTGCTATATGTCAGTCTGTGTCAGTGGTCTAATACTTTGAAAGTTAATTGCATTGATTTGACTTTGTTTTTCTCCACTGAGGCTGCTGTGAAGCAGAAACGGAGCTCAGATCACACATTCAAAGGATCGCTTCTAAGTGGTCCATACTCCTGTCACCGTTTGGCAGATTTTCTATCTAAAATGTATGTTTCTTTTTCCCACTATTGTTTGAAAGGAGGAATAAAAGGCACCCCAAACTACAATGTCACACACAGCTGTCAGGGCTGACTGTGGGCTGTAGCCAAGGACAATGCCTGGAGGTTACAGAAAGCACTAACATACATTGCAAGCAACACTGGGGTCTACTGGTGTACCACCAGAGACTGCTCTCTCCACCTCTCCCCCCCACCCCCCCCCCCCCCCAGTCTGCAGAGGGCTCCAAATTTCACAAGTTATAGGAATAGAATTAGGCCATTCGGCCCATCGAGTCTACTCCGCCATTCAATCATGGCTGATCTCTGCCTCCTAAGCCAATTTTCCTGCCTTCTCCCCATAACCCTTGACACCAAGTCCATTTCAAACACCCATATTTATCAATCCTACCCAAACCCATCATATTCTCCCCAATTTCCTGCCAACTCATTCCTTAGATGCTACTGGTCATCTGCAATACCGGGATGATTTACAGTGGTTGCGAGAAGAAACCAGAACACACAGTGAGAACACAATCACATGTAAACTCCACACAGATAGCGCCAGAGGTCAGGATTGAACCCGGGTCTCTGGTCCTGTGAGGCAGTAGCTCTACTAACTGAGCCACTGTAGACTGATGATCAGAATTGAAACTTAAATATTTTACACTCTGCTGGGTATGGGATCTGCCAAACTTACCTGTTTGGGACCAC
Source organism: Amblyraja radiata (assembly GCF_010909765.2). Lineage (NCBI taxonomy): Eukaryota > Metazoa > Chordata > Chondrichthyes > Rajiformes > Rajidae > Amblyraja > Amblyraja radiata. The sequence continues at coordinate 4,107,104 of NC_045992.1, read as the reverse complement.
AGTGTCTCTTGACCCACCAAACTGGTTGATCCCCAATTGAAATGGTACGACAAATTTAACTGGAGATGGGTAACAAATGTTGCTTGCTGGCAATATCCATGTTCCATCAACAACAAAGGCAATATTTTACAGACATTTTACAACTTTTGCCTTCTACTGTAGAAAAATCTAACTTCCAGCAGATTACATGGGCTGACTAAAAGGCTATCATAAAGGATGGGACAATGACACAGTTGGTAGAGCAGCTGCTTCACAGTGTCAGAGACCCGGGCTCGATCCTGATGCTGTCTATGTGGAGTTTGCAAGTTTTCTGCCTGTGACCACGTGGGTTTCTTCCAGGTGCTCTGGGTTTTCCCTCCCATATTCCAAGGAGGTGCAGGTTTCTAGGTGAATGTACCCTCTGTATGTTGCTCCTAGTTTGTAGGGAGTGGAAGAGAAAATGGGATAATATAGTGCGAACTAGTGCGAATGGGTGATCGATGGTCAGTGTGGACTCGGTGGGCTGAAGGTTCCGTTTCCATGCTATATAACTAAACTAAACTAAACTAAACTAGATGTTCTAGTGATATACCAGAAAGAGCCAGACAGAGTATCTGATCTGCAGTGGGGATATCAGTGAAAACAAGCAGATTAGATTTGGTCAGAGCATCATGTATGGCACAGACATTATGGGGCGGAGGGCCTGTTCCTGTGCTATACTGTTCTATGTTCTACTGTCCTACATTCAAAGCCATGCAAGGCCATGCATGTCATTCATTATCCAGGACTCTTGACGAGTCAGTCAGGAGCAATTGTCATTAGTCCAGCTGTTGAGATAACGGAGCACTCACCAGCCGATGATAGCGAGGCAGTGTTTTAGAGTCTGTAATTGAATGATTGATGGCCACAAGGTCCACGTCTGCACCTTAAGCTATCTTTGAATAAACAGCGCAAAGTGATGAATTTCTTGGACCTAAATGGTGTTAAACCAGAGGGCAGTCAGAAAAACGGATTTGCCACTATTCTGCAGTTATGATAATTCCTGAATAAATGAGAAATCAACTCGTACATGAAAAGAAATCAATGTAATTTCCCTCCCCTCTTGCCACCGTAATACTCTTCCGCTGGCTGGGTCTGCTCACGTTTTGACTTTGTTGAGAAGATAAGATCCCAATCAGTTCAGCAAACGGTGATCTTGGTCCGTATGTCAGGAAGCATCACAGAGCAGAACATAGAAACATAGAAACATAGAAATTAGGTGCAGTAGTAGGCCATTCGGCCCTTCGAGCCTGCACCGCCATTCAATATGATCAAGGCTGATCATCCAACTCAGTATCCTGTACCTGCCTTCTCTCCATACCCCTTGAACCCTTTAGCAACACAAGGGCTACATCTAACTCCCTCTTAAATATAGCCAATGAACTGGCCTCAACTACCTTCTGTGGCAGAGAGTTCCAGAGATTCAACACTCTCTGTGTGAAAAATGTTTTTCTCATCTCGGTCCTAAAGGATTTCCCCTTTATCCTTAAACTGTGGCCCCTTGTCCTGGACTTCCCCAACATCGGGAACAATCTTCCTGCATCTAGCCTGTCCAACCCCTTAAGAATTTTGTAAGTTTCTATAAGATCCCCCCTCAATCTCCTAAATTCTAGCGAGTACAAGCCGAGTACAAGAAGGTCAGGATATACCTGGTGACTTGTTCACCCATCCCTGGCTTGTCCAGTGCAGCATGGTAGAGGTTAACCATCCTTATGTCAGCAAAGCCAAGCACAGTCCTGCTCCCTGCCGCTCTCTGCAATAGCCTCCCGGCACCGTGAAGCTTTATCCCCTCAATCACTCACCAATGTGACCTGATCTCTTGCTAGGGTTAGTTCCCATTGCTGCAGCCCAATATTGAAGGATCCATGCTGAAGACTGAGTGGTCACAGCAACAGGCAGAGATCCCATTATGCCATCAGTAATGGCCCCCACTGCTGCACCTTGGAAACACCAACTACCAATGGCTCCCAATATCAGTCCCATGTTGGTAGCATGGGCAGCAGGGGCTTTTCATCCTACGAGCTGATGAGAAACCTTATTGAAACTAATAAGGTCATAAGTGATCAGACTAGAATTAGGCCATTCAGCCCATCAAGTCAACTGCATTTAATCATGGCTGATCTATCTCTCCTAACCCCATTCTCCTGCCTTCTCCCCATAACCTCTGACATCCGTACTAATCAAAAATGTATCTATCCCTGATTTAGTCTTGATTAGTCTTCCATTAATACAATGGAGGGATCCATCTCGATACTGGCTTTGAGATATAGATCTATAAACTATATCAGGTCATAATTTTCTCTTCTCCACCTCACCCATTTTACTGCTGCCTCCCTTAAGAAATAAAGGGAGGCCATTCTGCACAATTTCTATGCCAGTTCCTAGAGTAATCCCCATTCCCCTCTTATTTCAATGTAACTTCCCATCAAAAAGCAGATAACAAATCCCGTTGGCATTGAATAGATAGAACCGCATAAAGCAACTTTAAAAAAGAAAATGTGTCTGTCCATTAAAACCTATGGTTGATATTAATAGAAACATAGAAACATAGAAAATAGGTGCAGGAGTAGGCCATTCGGCCCTTCGAGCCTGCACCGCCATTCAATATGCTCATGACTGATCATCCAACTCAGTATCCTGTACCTGCCTTCTCTCCATACCCCCTGATCCCTTTAGCCACAAGGGCCACATCTAACTCCCTCTTAAATATAGCCAATGAACTGGCCTCAACTACCTTATGTGGCAAAGAATTCCACAGATTCGCCACTCTCTGTGTGAAAAAAATTCTCATCTCGGTGCTAAAAGATTTCCCCCTTATCCTTAAACTGTGACCCCTTGTTAGGTGTCACATAGATGGTGTGTTGGACTGTAGTTGGATCGATACTAAATCACAAAGTATTTTTCCTACATCACAGTTACTGATAATGTGAGACTGTCACCTATACTTCATTAGTATGTGTAGTAATTGCTCTATGAACAGTTGCAAATTATTTGGATAAATTAACATTTAGAGAAATACTCAAGAGATCAACAATAATACTAGTTAATATTTATGCTTTCTGGTATTTATTTGCATAAACAAATTACTTGTTAGAAATATTAGTTTATAGTGAATGCTATATTTATCATCTCCTATTAATGATTTTACAACTTTGATTTGCAAGGCACTGAGCATTTTAGAAAGCTGAGATCAAATCCTGACAACGGGCCTGAATTCTGATCCAAGCATGCAACCTGAGTGTAATTAGATAGGTTTAATTCATAGCGTCTGATCATTTTTCAAAATCGTATTGAAGTGATCACCAAGCATCAGAAAATGTCAGAATAACTTATTGAGCTCATTGCACTGTTAATAGAGGCCTGTGGCATTTTTGAAAAATGTTGCTCTTGTGCATCGCAGAGGATGTTTTCCTCAATTCTCTGGACAACAGCAGCAAACTCCCCAAAGTAGCTTGGAGCAATCTGTGGAGGTTGATTCTAACGTCAGCTGCTGGTTAGATTCAAACCCCCGCATTGATAACTCTTGGATTCATCTGCACATTGTCAAACATGCACAGCATTAGTTTGAGAATATGCAAGGTGGCAGCTTCACTGAGGGTTTGGAATGACCCAGGCCGCTGCTGTCTATTTACGAGCTTGCCTTGCATTTATTCCCAGTTTATGTAACGACTAGTTTGCAGTTGAAAGGGTAGAATTCTAAGAAAACGTTCTGCATTGTTACCTGCTGCTACATTCCATGAGCTTCCCCACCACCTCCACTTCTTGGAGAGTTTTGCAGGTTAAATGTCATCCAACTCACCAGTAAAGCAAAAGACCATGGAGAACATCTTGTTGAAACAAAGAACTGCAGATGCTGGGTAATGCACAGAAGGACACAAAGTGCTGGAGTAACAGCAGGTTAGGAAGCATACATGGAGAACATGGATCGGTGACATTTCGGGTCGGGACCCTTCTTCGGACTCAAGAAGGGTCTCGATCTGAAAGTAGACAAAAGTGCTGGAGAAACTCAGCGGGTGCAGCAGCATCTATGGAGCAAAGGAAATAGGCAACGTTTCGGCCCGAAACCCGTAAGGGTTTCGGCCCGAAACGTTGCCTATTTCCTTAAGGATTTTGTCCCGAATCGTTGCCTATTTCCTTAAGGATTTCATCCCGAAACGTTGCCTATTTCCTTTGCTCCATAGATGCTGCTGCACCCGCTGAGTTTCTCCAGCACTTTTGTCTACCTTCGATTTTCCAGCATTTGCAGTTCCTTCTTAAACACTCTCAATCTGAAAGGTCGCCTGTCTATGTTCTCCAGGGCTGTTGCCTAACCTGCTGAGTTACTCCAGTCCAGCACTCTGTGTACTATCGGGTCTGTAGGGCACGAACAGGCAGAGACAATGGGTCTACCAGGACAGTCAGGTTTGTGGATTTTGGGGAGAAGGTAAAATCGGGCCGTGCGGGGCTGCGGAACGATGAGGTTGGAGGCTTGGGGGAGCAGGGAGCCGGAGTGGATGAAGTCAGTGATGGTACTAGAGATAGTGGCCTGGTGCTCGTCTGTGGGGTCATGGTCAAAGGAGGGTTTCGGCCCGAAACGTTGCCTATTTCCTTCGCACCATAGATGCTGCCGCACCCGCTGGGTTTCTCCAGCACTTTTATCTAACTGTGTAGTATTATTGACAACATCTCTCTGGATATGGTCAGTTACAATAATTCAGATGTCAGGTGGAGCTGAATTGATCCATTTCCATGCAGAGTGTAAAAGCCCAACTGCTCACCCAGCAAGCCATTGGGTGGAAGCTAGTGGCAAAATCTGCACAGATAAACATTCAGAGGTTTGAGAAATCCTATAATCCGTTGGTGGCCCACATCCGAGCCGTCAATACTTGACACGGAGCCCAGAGCGGCAGACTTCTTGTGCTTTGGGGAAAATAAGTAGATGGAAATAAGCATGCTTTTTACTCTAACAGCAGTGTGAGTGTGTGAGTAAGAGTCTGAATAAGTTTAGTTGAGAGATTTTAGTATCGTGATTTAGTTTAGCTAATAGCTACAGAATGGAAACTGGCTCTAAGGCCCACTGAGTCCTCGCCGACCATGGATCACCCATTAATCCTAGTTCTCTGTTTTCTCACTTTCCCATCCACCCCTAAAAATTAAGGGCAAATAAGAGGCCAATTAATCTACAAACATATACATCTATGTGCGCAAGTTTGGATGTATTTGAGTGTGTGAAAACAAGAGAGTGTGAGATTAGTGCGCTGTATGAATGTGTGTGCAAGAGTGAATGCATTTGTGTGTGTACAAACAAAGGAAGTGTGAGATTAGAGTAAATGTGCAAATATATACAAGTGTGAATGTATTGTGAGTGTGACAGCACGGTGGTGCAGCGGTAGAGTTGCGGCAGCAGAGACCCCGGGTTCAATCCTGACTACGGGTGCTGTCTGTACGGAGTTTGTACTTTCTCCCCGTGACTTGCGTGGGTTTCCTCCAACACCCCACAGACATGCAGGTTTGTAGGTTAATTGGCTTTGGTTAAATTGTAAATTGTCCCTAGAGTGTGTAGGATAGTGTTAGTGTACGGGGATCGCTGGTTGGTGCAGACTCGGTGGGCTGAAGGGCCAGTTTCTGTCCTGTATCTCTATATTCTAAACTCTGTGTGTGTGTGTGCAAACAAGTGAGTGTGGAAGCGAGGTGGAGTGTGAGTGTGTGTGTGCGTGGGCTATATTTGTGCAGGTGTGAGTGTGCGTGTGTTGATGAGAAAGGATACATACAAGAGCAGGTGTGCATCTGGCATGTCTGAACAAATATACATCCACTGTTCAGTGGCACCTTATTCCTTAAGTAGCAGCACCACCTGCTGTTTATTGCATTTATCTCAAAGTGGGAAGAGCCTGCCACTCACCAGCATTTACTGCTTTAGTGTAGGTTGAATTTAGTTTAGTTTAGTTTAGTTTAGTTTAGAGATACAGCGCGGAAACAGGCCCTTTTGACCCACCAAGTCCGCGCCGAACAGCGATCCCCGCGCACCAACACTATCCTACACGCACTAGGGACAATTTTACATTTACACCAAGCCGATTAACCTACAGACCTGTACGTCTTTGGAGTGTGGGAGGCAACCGAAGATCTCGGAGAAAACCCACGCAGGTCATAGGGAGAACGTGCAAACTCCGTACAGACAGCACCCGTGGTCAGGATTGAACCCGGGTCTCTGGCGTTGTTAGGCAGCAACTCTACCGCTATGCCACCATGACAAATAGGAAAACATTTACAAGGTATGGTGAATTAATGGGGGTGGTTACAGTTGACGCAATCCAAAATATTATTAGTGGGGGAAACCACGGCCTTCTAATCGCTCACTAATTTTAAAAGGATACACTTCTATGCTGAGAGTACACTGATGAACAATTGATGGTGGAAATATTTATCTATTTTAAGATGACCTTCTTTGCAGAGATTGTATCTGTTTGATCCATTGCCTGACGGTTTCTGAATGACAGACAGGAACAACAGGGAGAGTGTCCATATCAGAGCAGTGTCCACACCATGCCTGGCACAGATTCCCGGCATTCCCAGGTTCAATCCCTAAGTTCTTACACAACACCAATGCAGGACACCAAGAGACCACGCCATTTTCACCATTGCCAAATAGACAAGAGTATATAAGCCACCATCCAAACTTGGGTCCTGATAATATTCCTATGTATTATGCTTTTCTTGTGCATTTTGTTAATGACTCCATTAAAAGGACTGAAGAAGGGTCTCGACCCGAAACGTTGCCTATTTCCTTCGCTCCATCGATGCTGCCTCGCCCGCTGAGTTTCTCCAGCATTTTCGTCTACCTACCATTAAAAGGACTTCGCATCTGCTGGGACTGGGGCTTCTTTGAGGTATCCTGTACCAGCTTCACGCAGGGGTTATTTTTTGTTTACAATTTTAAGGATTCTACTGCTCATAGAATATGTTTGGAGAGATGGAGAGAGAGAGTGTGTGGAAATAGTGTGGAGAAAGGGGGAACTCTTGGCAGGCGTTGTAAGTACATCCAACAACTATTCTTGACCATTGGGTTGATCAGCATTTAGGAGTTGCTACCCTATCTCCACTGTTTCACCCACAGTGCCCCTTCCCTGCTGCTCATTCCACTCCATCTGAAATCCAAAATGTCCCTGAGTTTTCCAGTTATATTACCAATCTGTGTAAACCAACAGCCTTGACTATCAATGCAGAGGTGCATGTTCAAATCCCATTGTGATGGGTGATGAATTGCTGTAGAGCCAATTACTAAGGTCCTTCAAAGGAGGAAACCATCCTACCTGGCCTGGCCTTGCCTTAATGTGGCTGCCCACAAAAATTGCCCAGCAAACCAAGTGGTTGGATCAGAACTTTAATCAGAGGATAATTATCAGTGGATATTTTTAAGGCAGAGATAGACAAGTTCTTGATTGGAACATGTGTCAAGGGTTATGGGGAGAAGGCAGGAAAATAGAATTAGGTGGCAGGGATCAGCCATGATTGAATGGCAGAGTGGACTCGATGGGCCGAATGGCCTAATTCTACTTCTGTAACTTGCAAATTACCGCGTTACAGCAAGGCTCAAGGCATGAACAACATTGCCAACAGCTTCTCAGGGTAGTTAAGGATGGGCAACGAATGTTGGCTTTGCCAGTGATGCCCGGGTCTTGAATAATGAATGGAGAGACAAAATTCCATCTACGACCAGCTCCCTGACAGTGGGCAGATTGGCAGGAAACCTTTGTGTCTGGAGGCACAACATGGTCTGAATTTCCATTCTTGCTCAGTAATCGATCACCCCCCCCCCCCCCCACCCACCCTTTGAAGTAGGTGAATTAGGAGGAGATAATGCAGGAACGAGTTTATGATATCTCGGTTAAACCTGGCTTATAAATATAGACAATATAGATCACAACCCTAATGCCCCTGTCCCACTTAGGAAACCTGAACAGAAACCTCTGGAGACTTTGCGCCCCACCCAAGCTTTCCGTGCGGTTCCCGGAGGTTGCAGGTGGTTGCCGGAGGTTGCAGGTAGTGGAAGCAGGTAGGGAGACTGACAAAAACCTCCTGGAACCTCCAGGAACCACACGGAAACCTTGGGTGGGGCGCAAAGTCTCCAGAGGTTTCCGTTCAGGTTTCCTAAGTGGGACAGGGGCATAATACATTGCCTATAGCTGTGAAATTGTAGCATCATTTGGAGGAGGCATAAAGGTACCCATCCAGACACTAGGTATTTGACCCTATTAGTTTTGGCTCACGTTCTGTCCAAAGAGGCTGAAGAATTGATTGATCAATATTCCAGACTGAATCTTGATTCTGAACAATTCTGATCACACCAATCTAATTGACAAACACCTTGCATAAAACAAGAACTAACTAAAATAGATCATCACTGCACACTGACTAGAAGGGTAAAGGCTAGATAAATGGAACAGAACACTGGGTTAGGGGGAGAACACATGGGAACAGAAATCAAACAGGAGACAACATTTCAAGGGGGATCTACTTGTGGCAAACCAATGACTTACTTGTGCTGAGATATCCATTATAGCCATATCTTGCTGAGGACAATGTAAAGAAATGACAGGTTTAGAGATGTGGAAACAAGAATCTTGTATCATGAAATGTCAACATGAAGCACATGGAGAAATAAGTCAAATACAGGGACGTTTAAACCATTAAAGATGTTATGATCATGAACTCCACCTAGTGCCAGCCCACACACGGCATCGTTGGATTCCGATTAAACCAAGTGTTGATTTAACCAAGTGTTGATTTTACTAAACCAAGTAGTCACCGATGCATACACAGGGAACTGCAGATGTTGCAATCCTGAGCAAAACACAAAGTGCTGGAGGAACTCAGCACGTCAGGCAGCATCCGTGGAGGGAATGGGTTCAATCAGTCTGGAAAAGGGTCCTGACCCAAAACGTCACCTGTCCATTCCTTCCACAGATGCCATAAGGTCATAAGATATAGGAGCAAAATTAGACCATTCGGACCATCGAGTCTGTTGCACCATTCCATCATGGCTAATCTATTATTCCCTCTCAACACCCTTTTCTTGCCTTCACCCCGTAACTTTCGACATCCTTATGAATCAAGAACCTATCAATCATCTCTTTAAAAATACCCAATAACTTGGCCTCCACTGCCGTCTATGGCAATGAATTCCACAGATTCACCGGCATTAGGTTCAAGAAATTCCTGCTCATCTCCATTCTAAAAGTACATCCTTTTATTCTGGAGCTGTGCCCTCTGGTCCTAGACTCTCCCACTGGTGGAAACATCCTCTCCACGTGCATTCTATCTAGATCTGATCTGCTGAGTTCCTCCAGCATTTTGTGCTTTAGTCACTGATGCGCGATGATTCCAAGATGCCTCAAGAAGGGTTTTGGCCGGAAAAGTTGCCTATTTCCTTCGCTCCATAGATGCTGCTGCACCCGCTGTGTTTCTCCAGCACTTTTGTCTACCTTCGAGATGAGGCATATTGGTTATCCTGCTGATCAGGGATTCTGGATCCAGTGCCACCTGGCCCTGCACCATTGAGATGGCACACGCTAGTGCCAATCTTTGTGCATCTTATTGTCGTGTTTGGTCTGTGTACCCTGGCTGACCCTTGGTCTCAGATATGGTCCACAGCTTCTATCAGTGGTCAAGCAATGACATTTGCCATTGGCCATCCCCACAAGGATCTTGTGATCTCCCTGTCAACAGCTTTTTCCTTTCCTGGCCCTTGCTGTATTCAGGCACCAGGTCAAACTAATCCCCCATGTCCAAGTGCCTAAACTTCCAATTGATTAAAGAATTCTCACAGAAAGCAAACCTGGAAACAAAACGTTCAATTTAAAATTATTTTTCGAACATTATCCAGAATGGTGAATAAATATCAAAACATGCATGTGAATAAAGCTCGGAAAGGCCATAAAAATACTCTTAAGGTAGATCACACATTAAAATTTATTTTAAGTATTTGTCATAGAGTCATTGAGTCTTATGGCATGGAAACAGGCCCTTCGACCCAACTTGCCCACACCGGCCACCATGCTCCATCTGCACCACTCCCACCAGCCTGTGTTTGAAACCTGTATCGATATCCCTCGAAACCTGTCCTATCCATTATTTAATGTGTTATGTACATATTAAGTGCATACGTATTAATCCATGTGTTAAGAAATTATAAATGTCATCGATAAAATGTTTTTAGGACCACTTACTAAGCACTAATTATGGCAGACTGCTATTAAAAATAGTGCTAGACCTCTTATAAATAAGCACAAGATTTTAAGGATATTTTGCAGAGGACTAACGTTGAGATTCACACCAGTTGAAGTGATGGTCCTTGAATTGAGCGGGGGAGGCTCATAAGAGCCCAACCTGTAGAATGTGGATGCATTGTCGCCAGCAGCTTCATGTGTTGTACAACAAGGTACATGGACAGAAAACCCACAAAGGTGTTGTCAGTTTTGCTGAGGGGCCATCACAAATTCACGTGAGATTAGTTATCATTGCTGCCTTAACCTCTGGGCAGGCCACAGGGTATATAACAGCATATTAGCAGAAGGCTCACCAGCGTCTCTTCTTCCTGAGGAGACTGAAGAAGGTCCATCTGTCTCCTCAGATCCTGGTGAACTTCTACCGCTGCACCATCGAGAGCATCCTTACCAACTGCATCACAGTATGGTATGGCAACTGCTCTGTCTCTGACCGGAAGGCATTGCAGAGGGTGGTGAAAATTGCCCAACGCATCACCGGTTCCTCGCTCCCCTCCATTGAGTCTGTCCAAAGCAAGCGTTGTCTGCGGAGGGCGCTCAGCATCGCCAAGGACTGCTCTCACCCCAACCATGGACTGTTTACCCTCCTACCATCCGGGAGGCGCTACAGGTCTCTCCGTTGCCGAACCAGCAGGTCCAGGAACAGACAGCTTCTTCCCGGCGGCTGTCACTCTACTCAACAACGTACCTCGGTGACTGCCAATCACCCCCCCACCCCCCGGACACTTATTATCACTTATTATTATTTATTCAAATCATTTGCTATGTCGCTCTTCCAGGGAGATGCTAAATGCATTTCGTTGTCTCTGTACTGTACACTGACAATGACAATTAAAATTGAATCTGAATCTGATTACACCTTCAACACAGAGTCATCAAGTTGTACAACAGAGGAACAGGTTCTCTGGTCCATCAGTCGATACCTGGTCATACAGAAGACAAGGAAGCCTTTCAGCCCATTGTGCACACGGGGAGCATTAAGTACCTTGTCTGTAATAATTCTCTTCAGCAACACTTGTGACAATGTAGGTTGTCGCCTGTTTCCTACCCTGTTCTGGAGATAATGTTAACAGAAGAACTGCCTTTGCTGAAGGTAGTGAGTTCAACACTGCTGCTTATGTTGAAGTAGCCTGGTCAGGTCGCTGGTCCTAATGCAGGCTGACTTGAGGGAAGGGAAGAGGAGCTGAATCTTGCTCCGAGCCTGCTCCAGATGAGACCTGTGCCTCTGTGTAAAAGGTTTTGCATTATTCGCAAAAGGTCACTCCTTGGGCTGAAGGCAGCACCCTGACAGAAATCTTCCCGGTAAGCCGTTCTTATCCTGGCATCTGTCGCTAGGAATAGCGAGGAGGAAAAGGACTCCGAAAAACAACTGTCTTGCATGTATAAACATCGCAGGAGGAATCAACTGCCTGGTGGTAAGAAGCTGTCAGGGTGCGTTTTGTGACAACCAGCCACACTCAGGAAATGAAAACGCAAACATAATTTCCATGTCACCCTATATAAAGCCTCTGCTGAATTCACAGCAGAAGATGCAGACAACATCATTTCCAGCCTGTCCACATCACAACGATCCACTCACTGTTTCGGTTCTAGTGACCCCGGTAAGAAACACTGTGGTAACAAGCCATGCTAACAACTGCCTCCAGCAATAGAAAACCTCCCTCCCTCTCTGCAGCCTGCACAGGTTCCTTTCAAATGCCATTTTGACAGTAATATCCTGCTTCAGAATGCTTGCATGTTGTTAAGAATAGGTTTGGTGGATACGGGCGTGAGTGCGAGTGTTCTTCATGTTTTTAAACCTGCGATGATTTGTATTCTTCCACGACAAGCAGCTCAGAGTCGCTTGGCTCCATCATGCCCAGAAACAGGCTCGTACACAAATACGTTCAAAGTTGCCCTCTCCGCAGTTCGACTGTTTAATTTGGTCACATTTAATCTCTACCTGACATTAACCTGGAAACATTGCTGTAGCTGTTCCATGAGGAAAAACCATACAAACCGACAGTAGCCAGTCGGTCTCAGTTAGTGGGAACTGGATCCATGCTCCTAACTACCCTGAAGGCATTAACATCTTGGCTCCTTCCACTGTGTCAAAATATCCCACACACACACTATCAAAAGGTGTGAGAAGGAACTGCAGATGCCTCTCCGCCTACTTTCTATCTTTCCCCCCCCCCCACCCGACATCAGTCTGAAGAAGGATCTCAACCCGAAACGTCACCCATTCCTTCTCTCCATAGATGCTGCCTCACCCACTGAGTTACTCCAGCATTTTGTGTCTACCTTCAGTTTTATCCAAACCACCCCCTCCCCGGGTACCTTTCCCTGCAACCGCAGGAGATGCAACACCTGCCCCCTCGACTCCATCCAAGGACCCAATCAGTCTTTCCAGGTGAGGCAGAGGTTCACTTGCACCTCCTCCAAGCTCATCTACTGCATCCGCTGTTCCAGGTGTCAACTTCTCTACATCTAGACCAAGCTCAGGTTCGGCGATCGTTTCGCTGAACACCTCATCTCAGTCCGTCGTACCCTATCTAATCTCCCGGTTGCTCAGCACTTCAACTCCCCCTCACATTCCCAATCTGACCTTTCTGTCCTGGGTCTCCTCCATTGTCAAAGTGAGGCCCAGTGCAAATTGGAGGAACAGCACCTCATAATTTGCTTGGGTCGTTTACACCCCAGCGGTATGAACGTTGACCTCTAATTTCAGATAGGCCTTGCTTTCTCCCTCCATCCCCTCCCTTCCCAGTTTTCCTACTAGTCCTACTGTCTCCACCTACTTTCTATCTTTTTCCCTCCCCCCCCCCCCCCCCCCCCCCCCCCTCCGCCCCGACATCAGTCTGAAGAAGGGTCTCGACCCGAAACGTCACCCATTTCTTCTTTCCATAGATGCTGACCCACCCGCTGAGTAACGCCCCTGTCCCACTTAGGAAACCTGAACGGAAACCTCTGCAGACTTTGCGCCCCACCCAAGGTTTCCGTGCGGTTCCCGGAGGTTTTTGTCAGTCTCCCTACCTGCTTCCACTACCTGCAACCTCCGGCAACCACCTGCAACCTCCGGGAACCGCACGGAAACCTTGGGTGGGGCGCAAAGTCTCCAGAGGTTTTCGTTCAGGTTTCCTACGTAGGACATGGGCATAACTCCAGCATGTTGTGTCACACTGCCAAAGGAGGCAGCGTGGTGGCACAGGGGTGGAGCTGCTGCCTTCCAGCACCAAAGACCCGGGTTCGATCCTGACTCTGGCCACTTGTCTGTACGGAGTTTATACGTTCACCTCTTAACTGTTTTTTCTCAGAGATCTTCGGTTTCCTCCCATAGTTCAAAGACATACAAGTTTGTAGGTTAATTGGCTTGGTATAATTGTAAATTGTCTCTAATGTAGGAAAGTGTTAAATCGCAGGTCAGTGGGGACTCTGTGGGCTGAAGGACCTGTTTCCACGCTGCATCGCTAAACTAAACTAAAGAAACATAAATAATTTAAAATAAAGAAAATAAAATTATAAAGTGATATATTAATTTAAAGTCTAATGCAAGTTAATGAGAAGGTTACTATTAATTAAAATAAAATTCGCTTTTTAACTTTCTACCTACTTATTGACTGAAGGCCAGCCGGCCCATTCACATCAATGGGTTTATGCTGGATGGGGTAAAGTGCAAGGCTGGATTAAAAATACATTCACGTCTTTAGTTTAGTAAATTACTGATCAACCCTGGACATGATGGGGACAAGAAGTGTTTGCGTCTGAACTCCTGTGCATCCTGCACTTCTTGTATTGCAATGGCCAGGCACAGTCATCCACAGTGCACCAATATGGGTGTAGCAACTAGCCAACACTGCTCCAGGGACTGCCCTATCGCCACTATTAGCGACATAATAATAATAATAATAAATTTTATTTAATGGGCGCCTTTCAGACATCTCAAGGACATCTATAATTCCCATTCAGATTACATTCTTAGCACTGAAAAACTACCCCAAGATACTTCAGAGTCTTATCAAACAAATAAAAGGACACTAAATCACACAAGATGATGTTGGGACATTTGACCCAAGCATTGGTTAAAGAGGACAGTTTCAAAGAGGACTTTAATTAATTATAAACGTTACTGCAAACGCAGATAGTTTTCTAAAATGTAACTTTCTTATTGTAAACTTCTCAGGAGCACTGCAATCCCCAAACATTTGAATGGACTGAAGAATTCTATGCCCTGTTCCGTTTAGGAACAAAGGATAGATTATTGGTGGACAAAAGTGCTCTGAAGACTCTGAAGAAGGGTTTCGGCCCGAAACGTTGCCTATTTCCTTCGCTCCATAGATCCTGCCGCACCCGCTGAGTTTCTCCAGCACTTTTGTCTACCTTCGATTTTCCAGCATCTGCAGTTCCTTCTTGAACATAGATTATTGGTGACTGCATGGGCCAAGTTCAGTGGTGGAGCCCAGCTGGAGAACTTCGCCAGTATGTTCAGGTCTTGTGCGTTTATGCACCAGTCCTAAACCTCACCGTCAATAAAACTGATGAGCTGCTGACATGATCCAGGCTCCTGAGTTTGCATTTCCACACATGAAACTCCTGATAGAAGATGCTGCAGTTGAGGCTTTATGCATTGCAAGAGCAATATCTGAGATCTTGCTAAATGAAAGATTGCAGCATGGAAACAGAGGCTTTGGCCCACCCAGTCCACACCGATCATTGATCACCCATTCACACCAGTTCTACATCATCCCACTTTTGCATCCACTTCCCACACACTAGAGGCAATTTACAGAGGCTAATTAACCTACAATCCCGCATGTCTTTGGGATGTGAGAGGCAACCAGAGCACCTGGAGGAAACCCACGCAGTCACAGGGAGAACGTGCAAACTCCACATAGACAGCACTCGAGGTCAGGATCAAACCAGGGTCTCTGGTGCTATGAGACAATAGCCCTACCAGGTTCCACTGGGCCACTGCACCGTTCCTTAGTTCTAACATTAAACTACAAGAATAGACTAAACCCCATACTCTTCTCCAACTCAATATAAGAATTACATCTTGCCAGCTGTGCTAAACATGCAGTCCACATAAATTAACATTTTAGGAGATAGAGGAGAATTCTGATGCTGGAATCCACAGCAACAAACAATCTGCTGGAGGAACAACTCACCCAACATCTGTTGGAGGGAGGCATTGTCCTGACAAAGAGTTTTGATAAAGACGTTGACCATTCTTTTCCGCCCAAAGATGCTGCTCGACCCACTGCGTTCCTCCAACCGATTGATGTTCCTGTTAACTGTTTACCCTTGTGGATTTGCAGTGGACCAACGTGGTATTGCAAGCAGCAGATGCAACAAGCCTGGCTTCCAGCAGAGAAAACCAAAGAGATACGAGTTGAGCTCTCAATATCATTGAGCAATGTGCCCTCAAGCATGTTCTCTGTGTCTAAGTTTGCATTCCTATTATGACCTTGATCACACTGGAAAGTCGTGCGATGTGCCTGCTTTGCTACAGCACACATCTTCAGAAACGTTTGGTCTGCCAGCTGACAGTCTTGTCCATCAGGAACAGCCAAGTGTTCTGGTTGCCAAACAGTCACATTGCCTCAGCCTGTTGATCCAAGGCCAAGACAAATAGCACAAGCAATTAGTGGCAATTCGAAAAATAACAACAGAAATGAAACCTTCATAGTTTGACACCGAGGAGTAGCAGTTCTACTGCACCTATGCCAGAGCATTGGTGGCAGAAAATAGAGAGGCATTTATGAAAAGGTGCCAACAAGCACCGCATCAACATGGGAACAATATTACTGCAAACTGTCTGACAACAAGTCATGGTAAACACCTTGGAAATTAAAACCAGGTGAGGTGTTAGAGACATTAATTGAACAGTGTAACACTGTAGTGAGTACAGGTATCCATCACTAGAGAGAATTAATGAAACAGACTACATTGAACAATGAAGAATGGGCTGAGACAACTCAAGTTGCATTGGAAAAATCTTCTAAGTAACACCTCCACACGTTGTTGGAAAGGTTTGACAAGTACAAAGATGGTTCCAGCAGCATAACTGGTAAATTCTGCACAGCTGACCAGATGCAACAGGTCTGCTCAAAGTCCAGGATAATTACAGCCCAGGCCATCACCCAGACCAGATTTTGCACCATCAACATCTACACTTCACGCTGCCTCGGAAAGGCAGCCAATACAATTAAAAACTGGTCCCACCCCGTCAGTCCTTATTCTCTCTGCTGCCATCTAGCAGAAGGTACTGAACCTTGAGAGAGGTGCACACCAGACTCAGGAACAGCTTTTCGGCCCTTTTCCCCAAACACATGCTATTTGACCCACAAAGTTGCCCCGAAGTTTGCATTTTGCTCCTCACACGCGCGGTTAGGTGTCCGACAGAATCGGGTCATTACTCGTGATTCTCCAGAACGTGATCAATAAAATCTTGCAAGGTTTTGATAGTTGACTGTGCAACCAAAGTGGTCTATTGTTTGCCATGAGCACAGAAAGAGAAATTCTCCTGGTTTTGGAGGTCCTTTAGTAACTTGTCAGTTTCTTTGTTGAACTAAATTAAGGCGCATGTTGCAATCAAAAGCGCTTGAACAATTGGTTGGGAAGAAAGCCAAACTGTAAGAAAGACGACTGCACCTCCTGTTGAGCAGAAGCAAAGCCAATGCGTGTTTTTTTCACATGTGGTTGTGAACATTGAAGGTTGGTGCCAATGGCTTAGCAGCAGTGAAAGGAAACGAAGCAGCAATTGCCAATGTTGCAAAGCCTAAAAGTTTAGAAGAACTGCGTTTCTTGCTGCAGAATTATGTGTGATTCCTTCCAGATCTTGCAAAGGTGCTCACACCAATCAACCCTTTGTTGAAAAGGAATGTGAAAGGGAGGTGGGGCAAGAAGCAACAACGTACTTCCAGTAAACACATGAAGAACTAGCAAATTAAGCTCTCTATGTTCATCATAATATTTTTGGTAAGCTGGAGTTGGCATGTAACGTATTGAGTCATGGTGTAGGTACGATTGTATGACATATGATGTATAGGGAGCAAGAGAAGCACATCGCTCTTACTTATTGCGCTGTCGAAAAGTGCAAATGCAATTACGTACAGGTTGGGATGGAAGGGAATCTTGGAAACAATCTTTTATTCGATGTTAGAGGCAGAATCTAACACATCATCCACAACAGGGTGATAGGTTCAGCAATCCATCTAGCTCCAGGGTGATTTGCTTCCTCACCACTTCTGAGGTTTCTGAGAGGAGTGAGGAGGTGAGTGTAGGTCCTGCAGACACTACAAGTGGCCCAGAGGAGCTTGGCAGAGCTCATGGGTGCAAAGTGTAGGAAGGAACTACAGATACTGGTTTACTTCACTGATTTGTTGACCGGTTCTTCAGACGAAGGTAATTTTCTCACCCTTGATAAACACAAAACCTGAAGAAGGGTCTCGACCCAAAACGTCACCCATTCCTTCTCTCCAGAGATGCTACCTGTCCCGCTAAGTTACTCCAGTATGTTGTGTCTGTCTCACAGCTGAAGAAATGGTGCAGTTTATATAGGAGGTTTATAATGTCCTGCCAATGTAAGGATGTAAGGTTCCCAGTGCCATCCTGAATGCTCCTTCTCTACTTTGGTCATGGCCCAGGAGTAGCTGGAGGTGTTTGAAATTCTTTAAAAGCCCTTTGTGAAAATCCTTTCATCTTTTCTTCTGTTCACCGGGCAATCGTTTGCCCCGAAAAATATTGGAAAGACTGGAGTCTAAAGAAGGGACTCGCCCCAAAACGTCACCCATTCCTTCTCTCCAGAGATGCTGCCTGTCCTGCTAAGTTACTCCAGCATTTTGTGTCTTTCTTTGGTTTAAACCAGCATCTGCAGTTCCTTCCTATACATTGGAAAGAAGAGTTTATTTCAGGAATCTGGCACCAGGCAAGCAAAGGACATGATGTTAGATGTGAAAGTAGCAACCACGCATTGACAAATATGTTCCAGTCAGTGCATCTGAAATCAAAGACAAGAACCAGAGAGACTCAATGGTAAACTGAGTCCATGAACAGGCATTGAGAAGATCGATAGAATTTGCCCAGTGCAATGATTCTGTTCTATTTCATAACGTTTGCTGGGTAATTGGATTGGCAGATCACTGTCAGAACTAGTTCTCAAGTAAACTGGGACATGCACATGGAGATCTTAGCTCTTCTGTAGTATGTTCAGTTTAGTTTAGAGATAGTGCTGAAACAGGCCCTTCGGCCCACCCGGTCCATGCCGACCAGCGACCCCCATGCACAAATACTATCCTACACACACTAGGGACAATTTACAATTTTACCAAGCCAGTTAGCCTTAAAACCTGTACATCTTTAGAGTATGGGAGGAAACCGGAGCACCCGGGGAAAACCCACGCAGGTCACGGGGACAACGTACAAACTCTATACAGACAGCACCAGTAGTCAGGATTGAACCCGTGTCTCTGGCGCTGTAAGGCAGCACCTCTACCGTTGTGTCAGCATACTGGCTACGGTGCCTAAACCTACGTACTTCGCTTCAATCTGCTATGAGTGATTATCGATATTCGATAATCACTTTATCCGTATGTGAGGCTATTGACATTATGCTTCTCACAAAAGTCCAAATGTGCTAACTAAAGAAATCTAGCAAGCCAGCACCATCTGGGCAAATCAGATTTGGATGGATTATTCCAAAAACGTATAAAATTCCATATTTGTTCACGGGTAATGGAGATCACAATCCAAACCATTGCTTGACAACGCTTTCATACTGACAATTTCTGTGACAGAGGAATCACGGCTGCCCAGTGAATGTTGTACCCAGATTGAGATCTTGATCTTCAAACATTTTTTACCTCACTTGGTCAGTTTAATGGGCCAAATGCAGGCAGGTGGGACTAGCACAGATGGGACATCTTGGTCGGCATGGGCAAGTTGGGGTGGAGATCCTGTTTCCATGCTCTATGGCTCTGTGACCAATGGCTCTGGTAGCACCAACCAAGTGCTAAGAGATGGCTCCTGAAGTCTTCAAGAAAGAGTTAGATTTAGCTCTTAGGCCTAAGGGAATCAAGGGATATGGGGGGAAAAAGCAGGAGCGGGTTACTGATTTTGGACGATCAGCCATGATCATATTGAATGGCGGTGCTGGCTCAAAGGGCCGAATGGCCTATTCCAACACCTATTTTCTATGTTTCTATGAAGTCTGCAAAGTGCTCCACGTTTTCTAGGATCTCCAAAGGTGGATGTCAGTGATGTACAGTGATTAATCTACATACGATGTTTAAGAAAGAACTGCAGATGCTGGAAAAATCGAAGGTAGTCAAAAATGCTGGAGAAACTCAGTGGGTGAGGCAGCATCTATGGAGCGAAGGAATATACAAGATAATCATTCACTCGCCTGTTATGTTTTCTGCCTGTTCGGTCCACACCGCTGAGCCACATATACAAGGTTTAGAAACATAGAAAATAGGTGCAGGAGTAGGCCATTCGGCCCTTCGAGCCTGCACCACCATTCAATATGATCATGGTTGATCATCCAACTCAGTATCCTGTACCTGCCTTCTCTCCATACCCCCTGATCCCTTTAGCCACAAGGGCCACATCTAACTCCCTCTTAAATATAGCCAATGAACTGGCCTCAACTACCTTCTGTGGCAGCGAATTCCACAGATTCACCACTCTCTGTGATTGATTAGAAATGATCAGGAAAAAGATGAGCTTTCCACAATCACACTATTACTGCTGCTGCACACTAACATCTTGCTTATGTTGTCGCTCCTCCAATATAATTTATTTTGCCACCAACCAAATGTCTTGCATGCTTGACAGATTAATGAGTTGGCTCCATGGGCTATTAACATTTTTGCAGTTTAACTTATTCAGAGTTCAATGGTATCATTGTGTTGATGAATGCATCTTTAGTTTGCACTAATGCAAAAGCACTAGCATCAATCATTTCAACAGAAACTGCTGTCCTGCTGAAAGATAAATACACTACCATGCAAGTAAACCAATGCTCACCCACTTGCCAACATCGCCCCTTCATTTCCGATCTCTCTCTAAATAATGGAACATGAGTCAATTATGATTTCAATCTGCTACCAAACTAACCCATATTCCTTGGAGAGAGTGATTTGTTAGCATTGTACTGTTAACTCTGTAGCTCTAGTCCAAACCAAGTCACTCAAATGTCAGGATAATTAAACAATAACTGTGAAACTTGGTCGAGCAATTGATTAATATGCTGCCCTTTCACCTCGGGGTCAAAGATCAAATTCAATTTGGGCTGCCAGGATGAAGGCTTCATGTCTCTGGGAGATTTGATGGACAAACTCACCCTCCTCCCACCCTCCCATCCGCCCGCCCTCGGGCTCCTCCTCCTCCTCCCCTTTTCCTTCTTTCTTTCCCCCACCCCCCCATCAGTCTGAAGAAGGGTTTCGGCCCGAAACGTCGCCTATTTCCTTCGCTCCATAGATGCTGCTGCACCCGCTGAGTTTCCCCAGCAATTTTGTGTACCTTCACCCTTGACTCTGTTGTGGGTGAGCCCACGTCCAAGCTAATGGACAATCTCTAGAGCAGAAGCTAACAATGCTATTGACTGTGAAAAAATGATAATATTGAACTGAACATGTGGGGTTTCGGTCTGGTTATAAAAATAAAAGCATGACATTTCAAGCCTGCATACAAGACCCTCAAGACAAACCTTCTCTCTCTGATACTTGTGTTATGTGGGATGGTGAGAAAACTCGGAGCTGGATTACGCTGGAACTGGACTGCTCCCTGGGATTGGCTGCCACAGTTTGTCCATGTCCCCTTCTAATCTGATGGACCTTGATAGACATAAAAAGCTGGAGTAACTCAGTGGGACGGGCAGCGTCTCTGGAGAGAAGGAATGGGTGACGTTTTGGGTCGAGACCCCAAGATTTGGGTCGAGCTCTCAAACTATGGGGTCCAGCAACAGGTCCACAAGCAACTGAACAGCAAACTGTATTCGCCTTACTGCAAAACATGACCATTTCGAAGGACTTGTTAAAAGTCCTTTAACAACCAACACAGACAGCAGACGAGCATTGCCAGCTATTAAAACCAGCACTAACCATAATGGTTATCAGATGGTCAGTGGACATTCAGTAACTTTTAAAAAATCTATTAAAGTTTAACCAGATACATTTTCAAAATATTAAAAGCAATAAACTATAAACTGACAAATAATGAAAGTCTTTAAACTAAATAAATGTAGTTTAAAAAAAACTGTAACTTAACAGCCCAGTGGTATGAATGTCAATTCCCCTAACTTTAGGTAGCCCCGGCATTCCCTCTCTCTATCGCTCCCCCACCCAAGTCACACCAGCTTCTCATTTTCGCCCAACAAACTGCTAACAATAGCCTGTTTCCTTCATCATCGTTACTTTTTTGCATATCTTTCATTCATTGTTCTTTATTTCTCTACATCACCGTCTATATCTCTCGTTTCCCTTATCCCTAGTCAGTTGAAGAAGGGTCTCGACCCAAAACATCGCCCATTCCTTCTCTCCAGAGATGCTGTATGTTACTCCAGCTTTTTGTGTCTATCTTCGGTTTAAACCAGCATCTGCAGTTCCTTCCTACACTTAAGATCCCCATGTTGTCCATGGTGTTGGTCCCTGCTGTTCACCTGACTCAGGAGCCAACAGCCCTATGTCAGATCATGTCCGATCTATGTACCGGCATGTCAGATCATTTCTGGTGAACCTGGTGGAATCTCCGGCCGTGAATGGGCTGAATCAATGTCCAGCTATACCGCCTTCGATAGCGCACACAAGGAAATTTAGGATCCACTGCAAACGTTTTAATTAACAGCACACTCTCGTACTTCACTAACGAGTTCATGAAACGGGATTGTAAAGAAGTGCTGAGGCCAACTCTTATTTCTTTCGTTTCGTTTTGAGACACAGCGCAGAAACAGGTCCTTCGGCACCGAGTCCACACCGACCAGCGATCCCCGCACATTAAAACTATCCTCCACACACCAGGGACAATGTACATTTATACCAAGCCAATTAGCATACAAGCCTGTACACCTTTGGAGTGTGGGAGAAAACCAAAGATCTCGGAGAAAACCCACGCAGGTCACGGGGAGAACGTACAAACTCCGTACAGTCAAGCACCCATAGTCGGGATCAAACCCGGGTCCCTGGCGCGGTAAGGCAGCAACTCTACTGCTGCGCCATCATGCCACCTTTGATAAAGGGAACTTGCTGAATGCTGGAGTGTAGGGCCCATGGTGTGTTGTGCACCATCTAACCTGGCACCATGAAGGAATCACACTCAGCAACGATGTCCCTCTCATCACCTGGTGAACCGCTAGTGAACTAGATGTGTGATTTCAAACCATGGTGTCAGGATGAAGGCAGCTATGAGCAGGGATCTACAGAATGTGCCAAACTATTTCATCTTTCTGCTTTTAGATTCTTAAATGCCGAGAAAATTGGAATCAAATTCAATTTGTGTTAGATTAAAATAACATTTTGTCAGTTCGTCTAACAGCACACCCCAACTATGCACACTCCAATCCTGATAAAACATAATTGACCTGCCATGTACTACCAGTGTGAGATTCACCGCTGATTAGGGCACTTGGTTAACAGGAGCGGATAGCATTGGTAATCTGTAATCAGCTACTCAGAGCAGGTCTCCTGAGTGACAACAGTAAAGGGGAAAGATATTGTGCTGGACACAGGTAATGGCAGGAACAATAACACTATACTGCTGCATACGCAATGCCATTTGGCTAGTATAGGTCCCTGTAACTATAACACCCACAAAATAATGACATTAGCCACATACTGCAACCCTGTCAATATTCATAAATATCAGGAACCATGTCCACTTTGTTTTCATTTGGAATAACAACGCACTTTTTATTCTGAGACCCATTTATTCCAACTCTGTATTCATTAACTTTACTTCACTTTAAGTTGGATGTAAACCTCCCTCTCCATGATCCCCTTAAAGAGATAATTACAGGTGGACAAAAATGCTGGAGAAACTCAGCGGGTGAGGCAGCATCTATGGAGCGAAGGAAATAGGCAACGTTTCGGGCCGAAACGTTGCCCATTTCCTTCGCTCCATAGATGCTGCCTCACCCGCTGAGTTTCTCCAGCATTTTTGTCTACCTTCGATTTTCCAGCATCTGCAGTTCCTTCTTGAACAAGATAATTGCAGCTTGTCCATCCTCTGTAGTAAGGTGTAGATGATGTTAGGTATTGTTACTGCAGTTCAGCAATCAATATCATCAAAATGCTCATCCACTCTTTGCTTAAGTAAATTTCTTAATTAGCCATTAAGAATGAATTTCCCCTCAAATCTCTCCAACATGGCACTGATATTTTTTGGTGATAATTATTTTTAAGATCTGAACTCTAATGGCTAAATGGGAATGGCAGGATATGGAGCATGCTGTGCGCTCTCTAGATGTTGAGAGGAGCTGTGGAGCCCAGATTATTGGGAACAAGAGAGGGATTAGTATTCACTAAGAAATCCATGACCAGGAGCATTTTACCTGGAAGATCGCCCCCTTGCACCCCCAACACTGGACTGGGTGAGGATGTGCGCCTTAAGAAATGCAGTGTGAAATCACAATGGTCTACAATGCATCAAACAATTTCACACATTATGGTAAAACAATTGTGCCCGCCTAATTTTGTGGCAGTGCCCACACATCTAAACATCCTGGATCAAGATAAGCTGGATGTTACACCATCAAATGACACCAATGACCACACGACAAAGGTACCGGGTGATGGAACTCCCATGTCAATCGTGTCTACACTGTGGACCACAGGGCAAACCAAATGTTCGTGACACGCCAATGCAAGGACAAAATGAATATCTGGACAAAGGTTTCTTGGGCTCAAATCCTGCACCAAGCTGTGGGGTTAGGAGCAGATGCTGGTTTACACCAAAGATAGACAGAAAATGCTGGAGTATTACCCAAATGTTATCTATTGCTTCTCTCCAGAGATGCTGCCTGACTCACTGAGTTACTCCAGCATTTTGTGTCGACCTACAGGGTTAAAGGGCCTGTCGCACTTGGGCGTCATTTGCACGTCACGCAGATGGCGCGGACAGATTTTGTACATCCCAAATTCCTGGGGCGCCGCCACCCGCCATGCGCGCGTAATGCGTACCATGCGCGCATCACGTGCGCGTAACAATGCGCGCATCGTTCGTCGTGACGCGTAAATTATGTCGCGTAAATGACGCGCAAATGGCGCCCAAGTGGGACGTATGTAGGCAGCAATGTAGGCAGCAAGGCGAGGCCCGGGCCAGGTGCAGGTATCTCAGACTCACTAATTGTCCTGTACATAAACAGTGCCCAGCCTACATAGGGTGGGCAGTCAAGACCGATGCACTTAATCGGGTCAGTTATACAACAAATTGTGAGCAATGGTTTAACAAGTTGGCTTCAACTTGTACTTGTTCACATTTTGGGTGGATTTTCCCTCATTTTACAGCCACCCACACACACTTCTCCCCTCTCTGTTTGGGAGCATCATCTCCCAGCTGCCTCGATGAACTGTCAGGAATCCGGTTTGTAGAATATCTCATTCTTGAGATCAAGGCTGCAATGTAAACACAGGAAACATCCCTTCTGAAAACGTGTCGTGTTATTTTCAATACAGAGAAATATGGAGTCCCTGCAGAACCCAACACCAATTATTGAAAGCCAAAATATAGCTTTGTTTGGGGAGATGTCTGACTGCTGATAAGGCAATGCAAAATAGAACTGTCAGCTTTT
This sequence comes from Amblyraja radiata, assembly GCF_010909765.2. Lineage (NCBI taxonomy): Eukaryota > Metazoa > Chordata > Chondrichthyes > Rajiformes > Rajidae > Amblyraja > Amblyraja radiata. The sequence continues at coordinate 4,082,054 of NC_045992.1, read as the reverse complement.
CAAAATAGTTGATTAAACTGAAGGTTTTATGTTTGAGATGCCCAGTGTGAATTGTTACAACTGTTACACAGAGGCTGGGACTCTATTCCTTGGAGCGCAGGAGGATGAGGGGTGATCTTTTAGAGGTGTATAAAATCACGGGAAGAATAGATCGGGTTGGTGCTCAGTCTCTTGCCCAGTGTAGGAGAATCGAGGACAAGAGGACACAGGTTTAAGGTGAAGGGGAAAAGATTTAATAGGAATCTGAGGGATATCGTTTTCATACAATGGGTGGTAGGTGTATGGAACGAACTGCCAAAGGAGGTAGTTGAGGTTGGGACTATCGCAATGTTTAAGAGACAGTTAGACAGGTACATGGGTAGGGCAGGTTTGGAGGGAATGGGCCAAACGCTGGCAGGTGGGACTAGTGTAGCCAGTGTGGGCAAGTTGGGCCGAAGGACCTGTTTCCACGCTGTATCACTCTATGACTCAGAGACATGGAACTGCTTCCTTGGCAATCCAGTTTCCTCTACAAAAGAGAAGGTAAAGGTTGATATAAGCACAACCTGAAGTGTGGAGATTCCTGATTTCAGTAAGTGCCTTTCCTTTGAAAATAAATTCTCCTCAAATCCTTGGTATGCCCCAAGTAATCATTACACTGGCCAATCAGCGGCACCCATGCTGTGATCTAAGTGAAAATTGATTTGCAATGTAAAAGAATTGCCCGGCCAAACTACATAGAGTGCTAACAATACTGGGGTCTACTGAAACCAAGCCATGTAATGATATAATGACCTTTAATGAGCATCTGGGGAAGCTATTGAGTACCACAGTAATAGACAAAGGGCAAGAAACATCATAGCTGAACTGACACTAATTCAAGCTGATTGTCAAAGCAGCTGAAGAATGTAAGTAAGGAAATGTGATCTGCATGTTTGACCTGCCTTTGAGTCCAACCCCCAGTGCTGCCATTTCTAATTGTCAGATCGTCAACATTTCACATCTGCTCATATTAATTTAATGAAAATCTGATCCTCACCCCTCACTGTCCTTGTTTCACAAACTAGTTCAGGCCCTGAGCTACACTGATTTCATCTGCGCGTTTGGGCACTCATTATTCCTACTGCATTTACAGTTATCCATGAATCACTTCATCAGTCTACGGAATGTGACTCGTGCCCGAAGACCGGGAAGGCTTAAAGTGTCAGCGGTTATAGGGCGAAGGCAGGAGAATGGGGTTGAGAGGGAAAGATAGATCAGCAATGATTGAATGGTAGACTAGACTTGATGGGACGAATGCCCTTATTCTGCTCCTAGAACTCATTAACTTGTGAGATGCATCAGTAACTGGGTGGAACCCTGGGAGGCTGCAACTTATATGAGTCAAATACCAATTAAACCACAATACAACAGTTGCAGGAAATGGGAAATAAAAACAGCAAATGCTGGAAATTGTCAGTAAGTCTTTCAGCATCGATGGAGAGAGAAACAAAGTTAACTTTTCTTCACCAGAAAGAATGTCCCTAAACTCCCAGTTGCATAAAAAACAACTGGTTCTGATCATCAACTTTGTTTCACTCTCCACAGATGCTGCCTGGCCTGTTGAATATTTCACGCTGTTCCTATTTTTATTTTAGATATGCACATTCATACCGAGTGAATAATAAATAATTGAGTGTAGATATCTGACCACAAGTCATTATGTTGCATTTAAGCAAACCCAGCTGATGTACAGTAAAACACAAAGTGCTGGAGTAACTCAGCAGATCAGACAGCATATGTGGAGGGAATGGACAGACAATGTTTTGGGTCAGGACCCTTCTTGCAGTTCACGGAGAGACTTAAGGCCCTGTCCCACTTTCCCAAGTTAAAGCCCTGTCCCACGGTACGAGTTCATTCCAAGAGCTCTCCCGAGTTTAAAAAAAAATCAAACTCGTGGTAAGCACGGAGAATGAACGTAGCGGGTACGTCGGAGCTCGGGGACGTCTCTTAGTGGCTCGTAACGCGAACGCCAGGTACTCGGGAAGTCTCGCTAACGGCAGGTAAGCACAGGAAGACTCGTGAAGATATATCAACATGTTGAAAAATGTCCACGAGAGCCCTGAGTATCAACGAGTGGCCATTACCGTAAATCCCCGAGTTCGAATCAGGGCAAACTCGGGAGAGCTCTTGAAATGAACTCGTACCGTGGGACAGGGGTTTGACTCACGAATTCTCCCGAGTTTTCCTCTTGATCCAAACTCGGAGAATGTCCATAGCGAGTCCGTAGGATGCCGTAGATATTTCGTAGCG